>NW_015164673.1:1063861-1095423 GCF_001447785.1 Gekko japonicus
AGGAAGCCCCGGGAAGGCCCTCCCTGGCCCCAGGCAGCAGGGGTGGGGAGAGGCAGGGAGGAAGCAACTTACCCTCCCTCTTCTCCTGCCTCCTCCTGGCTGAATGAGGGCCGGAAGTGGGGCGGCCGGAAGCAGGGGGCGGGGCTTCGTCATGTGCCCCGCCCCCGTACCTCACCCGGGGGAACTGCGACCCCCCGCGATCCCCCCCCGAAATGACCTCTGGTTATGGTGCTTTTTGGTCTTCAGTACTTAAATATGCAGTCTTCAGTAAGCCTCATCATAAGAGATCACTCACACATCTGTTTATCTCAGTGTTTTTCTGCCCACTCCCCACATTGCTGTGACGCAGGGATTTTTCTGTATCACTTGACGCGAGCAGAAGCTTGGAAACCTTCTAATGGGGCTTAAGGGGCGGAATCACGGTAAACGAGACAAAGTGAGGAAACTGTGGCCTGTTGAGTACAGTGTCAGTGTTCTTCCTCCATCACTTTCTCTTACGGAGTGTAAACAGCATTAAAGCCAAACTCCAGGTGCATAGCTAAAGCTACAATGTCAGAAACGGCTATATGGGCATGTATAAATTCTTAATGAAATGTGGTGATGTGTAGCTGGGCTAGGAATAAAAGTTAACAGAAGAACACAAGAAGAGCCTTGCTGGATCAGACCAATAGTCCATCTAGTCCAGTATCCTGTCTCAGACATGGGCCAGCAACAGGGCATTGAGGCCGAGACCTTTCCCCTGTTGTTGCCTCTGGGCTTTGGGATTCAGAGGTTGAATGCCTTTGAATGGGGAGGCTCCCCTCATTCACCATGGCTAGTAGCCACTGATAGACCTCTCCTCCGTGAATCTCTCTAATCCCCTTTTAAAGCTGTTTATTCCTGTGGCCATCACTACATCTTCTGGCAGCAATTGCCACATTTTAATCAATCACTATCTAAAGAAGTATTCCTTTTTCTCTGTCCTGAATCTAGCATTTTGGGAGAGGGAGAAAAATTTCTCTGCCAACTCTCTCCACCGCATAATTTTATATACCTCTATCATGTCCCCCCTTAATAATTTCTTTTCTAAACTGAGAAGTCCCAAACTCTTCAGCCATTCCTCATAGGGGAGGCGCTCCAACTCCAGTCACCTCGGTCACCCTCCTCTGTACCTTTTCCAGTTCGGCAGTGTCTTTTTTTTTGAGATATGATGACCAGAACTGTACACAGTATTCCAAATGAGGGCACACCATAGATCTATACAGGGGCATTATGGTATTGGCCATTTTATGTTCATTCCCTTTCTTAATAATCTCTGACATAGACTTTGCCTTTTTGTCTGCTACAGCATGCTGGGTTGACACTTCTATTGATCTATCCACAGTGACCCCAGAATCTTTTCCCCTCTCTGTCTCAGCAAGTTCAGACCCCATTAGCCTGTACTTGAAGTTGGGATTTTTTTGTGTCCCTTGTTCATGGAATCCAAACTCTTTCAGAAGCAGACATGACAATGGCTGTTCATATATCTAAATCTTCTACCCCAATTGCCCATGAAGCAAACATAAGCAGGGTTGAAACGGAGACTGAACTCCTTAAATGTGGAGGGTCTGCCGGGGGTGGGGTGGGGGGTGGGGGTAAGCAGTTGATGAAAAGAGCTGTGTGGGAAGTAAACCACAGTGCAGCATCTATTGCTTGTGTGGACTCCTTTGTTCATTAAATTGGGCCTCTGCCCTCCATTTAATTTGTGATTAGGGCTAACCCACATTTTAGATGTTTTCTACTTCCATGTTTAATTTGTTCCTCAGTAGAAAACATGGGGGTTCTCAGTTTCCTCATAAGACAAACATGGTGTCAGTTCCTTGACCCTTTCCCTGTCCCATTTCCCTCCTACGAATACTTTCCCGAGGCTGTTTTTGCTCAGCTGAGCTCTGAACCCAGAATTAAGTGTGGCTAAGGAGAAATCCTTAGGGTAGGGGGCATTTTAAGAGAGAATTCTCAGGCACAGGAGGCATTTAACTTCCCACCTATTAGGCTTCCCAAGAAACATAATTAAAATTTGTGGTGTGGAGTGGGAAGCCAATTCTCCTCTTGTTTGGCTTGCTTATATTCATTTTCTTCTGTGCCCCTCCCAACTTCTCCTGTCTCACACCCTTACTTCCCTTTCTTCTTGGTCTTCACCATTGTCAGCATTTAGAATAAAAACATCTCAGGACATGGATCCATCTTGCTTTGAAACTTCGTTGTGTTTATGACAGATGTATGATGTGCCTGGCAATTCCTAATCATGTAGCTAATAGCTCATCTAAAGAAAGGCTTTTGTATTTCTAGTACAACCCCAGCATTAGTGGTGTAACTGCTGTCACATAGATAATTTCATTATTAGTCTGTAGCAGCGGAATAAAACAGAAATCCAGGGGCACTTAAAGAGGCAAGAGCCCCTTAAGTTAACCCTGGACTCCCATTTTATTCTGCCATCATGTCATTTGCTTTCATTTCTGTCCAGTCAACAGTATTCCCAGGTGCTATTTATAGAATTATTTTTGGAATTAACAAGTGACTTGACTAAAACAGTGCCTATCTAAAGTAAATGGCTGCTTCAGAATGTGCTCCTTAAAGTCTCTTTATAACCTGTGCTCTGACTTCCTCCGAGGGGTAAAAGGGTTTTCGCACAGCCACGAGCGCCAGCTATCCTGAGGGAAACTTGTTGTGTGTAGATTCCCTCCGTTGTGTGTAGATTCCCTCCGAAGTTTCCCTCAGGATAGCTGGCGCTCGTGGCTGTGCGAAAACCCTTTTACCCCTCGGAGGAAGACAGAGCACAGGTTATAAAGAGACTTTAAGGAGTCCTCCCTTTTGAAACTTTTATTTAACAGAGGAGGACTATTATTAATTATAAGGTTGTACAATAGCTTTTGAGATTCTTGGAGATGATATTTGATATTTTTGATAATCTCTTATATTGTGATTAATATGATTAATTATATATGTAGAAATTATTGTAAAATATTTTTCATAAAATATAAAATTATTTATGATATGTTATAATCATCTGTGCACGGTACTTATTGTATGTTGGTTTTCCTACTTACCGTAGGTCCTTGTTTGGTTTTGTGAATTGCTTCAGAATGTGCAGCAGTGGAGAAAACATCAAACTTTTAATATTTGCATTAGCCACAATGACTCATAAAAAAGAGTGGGCTTTAAAAAGAGGGGAATGACTTTATCTTATCCATAGGGTTGTCAGGCAGCAGCTGGCAATCAGTGCAAGTCAGAGGGGGTGCGATTGATACAACAGCATTATTTTGCTTCTAGGAAAAACGCAGGAAAAACCCGGATGTCATGCCCCTCTAAGAATCACCAGAAACTCTATGGTTTTACTATCATTTCCGCTAGTTCCTTGGGAGGCATTATGTTTGAGGTTTGCCCTGGAAGTGATGTTATGCTGTTGTGCAGACAGTGGTTTCTTTACTTTTCTCCTGCTGGAGCAGTGGCAAGCAATAGGACCTTAGGTGGAAAATCTCCTGCCCCCTGTGGGTACCTGGCAACCTTGTTTGCAAGTTTTAGTGACAAACAATGTCCGTAGCAAGCACAAAGTTTGAAAATTGCTCTCACAGTTCAGAAGTAGGGGAGGAGTGGTTTGACACTTTTGAGATGATTGATTTGTTAATTGAAATGCAATTAGTAGCAACCTGTTAATTGAAACTGGTCACATATGGGAAAATATTGATTGTATATAGAATGGAGAAAATTAGAAACGTTCTTTAAGTTTAAAGCTCAATGAATGCCGAGTTGTCTGTAATAGAAATAATAGAAAGCTTGTTTCTTTTTTTCTTTTCTGTAATTCATTGTTTTACAACAGAAGACTCTTAACAGCGTTTCCCTGGAAAATAGCACAAGGAATAATGAGCTGGTACTAACAATACAGTTTTTGTTAGCTGTGTTTTTCCAGCCAGATATTCTGTAAAAATTGGGGTAGGGAATCTGATAGAGCACAAGCTTTGTATGCAGAAATTCCCAAACAAAATCCCTGGCATCTCTGGTTGAAGGATCTTTGTTGCAAAAGCTTTTCTGTGTCTGCGAACATAGAAACTATTGCCGGCCAGAGCAGATAGCACTGAACTAGATGGACCAATAGTTTGCCTTGAGGCGTCTGACTACACATTACACATGCATTT
Organism: Gekko japonicus; assembly: GCF_001447785.1. NCBI lineage: Eukaryota > Metazoa > Chordata > Lepidosauria > Squamata > Gekkonidae > Gekko > Gekko japonicus. The sequence goes on from NW_015164673.1 coordinate 1,068,013, forward strand.
GAAGATTAATTTCTTTTCCTTTATGGTAGTGGAGGAGATTTCATAATATTGCTTCTAGTTTATCTTGATTTCTTGAGAGACTTGGTAAGATCTGTGAGTAGTAGCAGATTAGCATACGGCATAGTAAAGGAGTTTACGACAGATGCGAAAACTGAATGAAGCCGTTGTGTGTAGTGCAATAAGAAATCAATATCTCTGTTAAGCCCTGTTAAGTTACCCACCTGAATCTACCATTGTGATGTGTTTATACTCAATTGTTTTACTCCTTCTAATATCTGTTGTAAATCATAAGCACTCACAGTACCAAATACCTACCTTAAGTCTAATAAATAAACCCATGTAAAAATGTTAGCTTCAGAATCAATAAAAATGTCACACCTGTCTCTAAAAGAAAATAAACAGCCATTAAGGTTGTTCATAGGTAATGAATGTGTACTGTTGACCGCTAAGAGCTTTCCTGAAATGCTACAATATTCAGAAGGATATTAAGGTCCAGCTTTAATAATCCATAAAATCCTAACTAATCTCTAAATTTTAGGGTTGCCAGCCTCCAGGTGGGACCTGGGGATCCCCTGGAATTACAGCTCATCTCCAGACTGTAGAGATCTGTTCCCGTGGAGAAAATGGATGGCTTGGAGGGTGAATGCTATGGCATTGTATCCCACTGAGGTTCCTGGCTTACCCAGGCTCCATCCCCAAATCTCCAGGAGTTTCCCAGCCTGAATCTGACCCTCCATTGGCTGGGAGGACTTGGCAACCCTACTAAGTTTTCAAAATACCAATATTTATCCTGGTTGAAAAGAGTCAGGAATTGTTGTCTCAGGAATCGTGCTTTGCCAGGATAATCTTTCAACCTTTACTTATCTTTTATTTGGCCACTGAAAATATCCTAGCAGAATTTTACACCACCACCCCAGTCAGTACTCTTTTGTGAACTTCATCAACAGGCATAAATGTATTTCCCCAAACTATTTTGGAATTGCATAGGAAATTCTTAACCCAAGTTTTTAAACCAGCTTGTTCTTCTCTCTCCCTACTCTGGAGCTAAATGCAGCTTCTGATGCTTCAGCTCTGCAGTTGCGCACACTTCTGTATGCAACGTTTTATTGCGTCTGCCTGACAGACTTGCTTTGCGGACAGCTGAAATGTGATATTTAACCAAATTGAAGCTTTTGAGGTGTCAGTTTCTGAAGCACTCACATGTCAATAGAATATGCATGTTCAATTGAGTAAACAATTATAGTCCTATCACACACAGTTCTGTAGAAACAAGGCAAGGAAACAGCCAGAGATGATGTCTCTCTCAGTGCTTGAAGAAGCTTACAGAACCAAATACAGATCATCAGTCTGATGTGCAAACTGACTAATCTGAATGCTGTGCAGCATGGAAGGTGCATAGAACCAGTGAAACCCTGCACAAAATAAATGCATTGAACCTATAATATTCATATGTAGTAGTTTCATAAAGCCACACATTTTAATATCAAACTTCTGCTTATAGCCTATGGTTTGCAAGTTAAGATCACAATTTGCATGCAATAAAATGTTAAATCTTGGAACAGTCGCAGTTTCTTATTTGTGTCCACGGTTGCAATGTTAAAGCTGAGCTACTATTAGGATATGGGCTAAAAACATTTATTTTAACCCCAAATCGTTCTGTATTTCAACCAAGAGGCTCACAGCTAAGAACCATCCTGGATCAGCTGTTCCTAGGAGTGCTTTTGCCTGGTTTTAAGTTGGTGCTCCCTCTCCTGGAGAAAGCAGGTCTGGTGGTTCTTGCACTTGACTTCATTCTCCTCTGATGAAATGACAACAACATGCTCTGTTAGGCTGCTTTTTAAGAGTATTTGGAAACTGCAGCTGATACAGAAAACAGCATCTAGACCAGGGCTAGATTTTTGTATCATATTACAGTAATATTATGTCTTCCGTTTCCAGGTTTGGTTTGAATGTGCTGGTTTTAGTTTGTAAAGCTGTAACTGGCTGAGAATTGGTTTGGTTTAAGGACTACTTCCTGGTCTTCGGAGGATGTGTTCTGTGTTCCATCTCTTCAAGTATGGTGGAATTAGATTTCCTTAGCTTGGCCTTGAACTACCTGCAGCTGGAGTTCCAGCTCCCATGCTCATTGTTCTCCTTCCAAAACCAAGTGAAGGCTACACTATGGTGTGTTTTTTTTGTTTTTTGAGCAGCCATTGGTTAGGATTTTCCATTTCCTTTTTGTGTTTGACTTTTGATTGGTTTAATTCATTATGTTGATGTGCATGTGCTGATCACCTGTTGGCATAGAAATGTTTTAACAGATTCTTTTTCTTGCTGATTTTTGGATCAGTGTTTCCCCAACACAGTTAGTTGGCTTGTTGTTGACTAACAGTTTGATACTACGATAATTACTGGTGTCACCTAATCTGAAATTGGCTTTCTGCTTATTACTGAATAAGGATTAATTGAGTGCATCCTGAAATTCTGAGAATAATTGGGCTATATTGTGCAGGCAGTATGATTTATTGTGAAAGACAGCTTGACACCTTCTAGTGTTCATCGGCTGTAGTTAACTACTTTGTCAGATCACGAAGGTGCTGTTAAACGCAACTATTGATTACTGTAGGGTAGCATTAGAAGGATACTTGGAGATTGCGGTGAGTTCACATAACATTTGAGTGAGAGTTCTGTGTGAGAGAGATCTGTGAACAGGCAAAGGGTGAGAAGTGGGTGACAAAAGGCTTCCGTAAATTATACTGCTGGGTGTGTTTTCAGAAGATGTTCATATGGAAACAGTTGTAGTGTTCAAAACAAGCTTTTCAAAGACTTGACACTTGGAAGGGGGTATTGTAGAGTTGAATACGCTATACACGCTCTTTTGTGTTCTCCTTCTGTAGTCTCAGATGAATCTAATTTTACTGTGTGTGATACTTCGAAATTGTAAGCTTGAAAAGCTGGGGAACTTACCTTAAAAGAGTCTGGAGCATTGTGAGGGGAATGGGGGCCCTTCTTGTTTTCGTCCCATGCTGTTTTGGGCAGCGGAAGTGGCTGCAGGGGGGGGTGTTGTTTGCACCTTCCTCTGGTTTCACATTTCCTAGCAAGACATATGGAGCTAGAGAAAAAGGCAAGCAATCCCCCCTACACATGGCCCTTGGGGGAAAATGGCATGGAGGGATACCTGAAGCCCCTCCTCTTCCCCTATGGCACTATAGAGCAATAAAACACTATCAAGGTGAGTTTCCCAGTTCATACGATTGAGTACAAGTTGCGTCAGTGTAGTGTATTCAAAGCTGCCTTGAATGCATGATATGTTGTGAAACATCTAATTGAAGTGTAATGTAAAGCTTTGTCCTGGGCTAGGATCCAGATCCATACAATCGTGTTACTAGCCCAGGAAGCACCTAACCAATCACTTCCAAGCAAGCCCCCTGAGCGGGAGCATCCGTGATTGGTCCTTATGTGAACAATCTTATTGGTTGGTATTTGTACAGTGGGTGTGGCTGCATTAGCCGGGAATGTTTAAAAGCAGGACAGCTGCAATGTAAAGGCTGTTCTGGCTATCAGATGTTGATCCGTGTTGGAGTTGTGTTCGAGTTGAAGAATAAAGCTGTGTTCTTGCTGAATCACTCTCCGACTGCTTTGTTAAGCGAGCGACTTAACAGTCAGGCACTTACGTCCTGACTCGCATCACTCGCAATATCTAGTTTGGCTCTCAGTGGGACCATAACTTGCAACGCTTAAAATCTCAGTTGTTGGTGCAGGAGGATAGGCCAGAATTTAGCTCTCTTTGTCAATCCAGGTGGATAGTAATACAGTAATTGCTCTAGCGCTCGACGTACTTGCTCTGGTCTATCCTTGGGTCTTGCCCCCTCTGAAGCTATTCCGTCATATTGCTACACTTTAAAGATCCCAAGACAACGCAGAGCGTTCACCTTGGCGAGACTCAACTCCTTCCCCTCTAAGCTGCTCTCTGGTAGTTTCTTGGGACTTCCGTTTTCGGAACGTGTTTGCGATTGTGGACAAGAGATGATAGAAACTATGGATCATATAATGCTTTTTTGTCCTAAGTGGAATAAGGAAAGAGAGAGATACATCATTCCCATTATGAGAAAAGAAAAGCTTCCCCTCCTTCCTTGGGTAGTTGCAGTGCTATTGTCTGATAACTTCCCTGACAATCAAACCATGGCTATAGTGGCTTCCTTTCTAGCTGCGGTGATTAAGAAAACAAATCTCCCTGAGTTTAATTAGTTTACTGCTGATAACTGTTGACCTTTTAAGTGCGTGTTTTTTTTTTTAATTTATTTTATTTTATCCTGTACAGTTGCTATGGCTTTTTTGCTAATGCAATAAATATTATTATTATTATTATTATTATTATTATTATTATTATTATTGCTCTAGCTTGCTTCATGGTTTTCATTGTGACTCCTATAGCTTTATTAAGCCAAAGTAACTCCATGTTGACCCATACCACTGTCTTCTGCTGGACCTGTGGACCTGTTGTTTTGCAGCAGAACTCCTGTTATGCAGCACACTTAAATTCAGTGGATCTTGCAATGCCCCTCCCCTCCCCAATTTCAAAACTGGTTTTTAAATTGCTTACAAGTGTGAATCCTTAGTTCATTGTTGTTGGAATCTTTGCAATCCCACACAGGCATTGTTCAGGCCTACCGCAGATAGGTTTTTGAGGCTCAAAAAATGCCTGAAGGCACTCAGTTCCCCGCCCCAAGGCTGTTCCACTCTTTTCCAGTGTGATAAGGCCAATACTTCCTCTAAGCTGTAGAGTCTTGTGAGCAAAAATTCTATTTTGTGAGCTACTGGGAATTAAAGTTGTGAGTGAGCAATTTGGCTACTGCATAAATTAGTGTGCTCTGGAGCCATCCCTTCCTGAGCTAGGAGAAAACTGTGTGAGCTGGAGGCTAAAAAACTGTGAGCTAGCTCACACTAACTCAGCTTAGAGGGAACACTGCAGAGCACCCTTCCCTCAGTTCTCTCTTCCACTTCTGAGAGAGGTTTGTTAGTAGAAGTGCCACCTCTTTTACCAACCAGCACAAACTGCCAATAGTTTTACCTGTCTCCAGAAAGCCAGTGGTCAGAAAATGGCACAAGAAGTGCTCCTCAAAAAAATGTGGGTCCTGTAAGTAAAAAATCTCACATAGAGACAACCGTAAGCATTGCCTTTCATGCCTCGGCGAAGAGCATGATGTCTCACACTGCTCTGTTTGTTGCCGGTTTACTCCCAAGGCAAGGCATAATAGAGCTTCCTGCCTAATGGGCAGCAGCACCATTCAGGAGAAAGATGTGAGCCTATTGCCGCCCTCCAACACCGACAGATGAATCCAAGAATCTTTGGTTCCCATGGTTCTGATATCAAATCCAACTACTCCGAGGCTGGCAAAAATAAATGAATGTCTCTGCTCCATGGAACCACTTTCTAAAAAGCCAACATAGACACCTGGAGAAGCCTCACAAATCAAAGTAATTGTTTGACTCCCAAGTCAAAAGTAATCACTATAAAGAGCTGGTTCCTTACAAGCCATCTTTGGAACTTGTCAAGGACACAGTCTCCATTCTGAGAACGCCCTCTCTGTTGCGTCACTCACCATACTTGTCCCATTCTGCCTTGGAAAGTGAACTACAGGACTTGGAACTCCCTTTTTCCTGACTTCAGCCCAATTCCCCATCTTACTGTGTAGATCAGGCACTCCAGTCAGATCCAACAGATTTGTATTTGCATTGTCCTGATTGCTTATCAAGACATCTAGTGCAATGCCCCCTCTAAAATGTGGAGTCTTGTGAGCAAAAATTCTACTTTGTGAGCTACTGGCATTAAAGTTGTGAGCGAGCGATTTGGCTACTGCATAAATTAGTTTGCTCTGGAGCCACCCTTCCTGAGCTAAAACAAAAATGTGCAAGCAGGAGGCTAAAAAAGCTGTGAGCTAGCTCACACTAACTCAGCTTAGGGGGTACAATGACCCAATGTGACTATTATGACCAGAGTTGGGATATATATGTTCCCCTTGGTTCTGATCAGGCAGAGGCCCTCTATTCTTAATATCTGGACCTTTTGCCTGATCCACACAAGGAAGCACAATCCCTTGGTGAGGTGAGCTTGCTTTTGACTACAATCAACCTGCTTACGCTGCCAGACAGTGCTTCTGAACCCTCACCAGATGATACTATGCCAAAACCATTTATATACTTCCCAAATGAGGATCTCTACATATATAATCAACAACTCATCCGAATGCCTCAGTCCCTTGAAATCCCTGTTGCCTAAATCCCACCAACATGCAAGGCAGGGTTTTTGACAACTATCGCCCACAAGCCCGTACAGCAACCAACAGATGTCTTTCAAGACCAACAGGTGCGCAACATCATGACAAATGGTTATGCCATAGAATTCACCTTTCTTGCAACCTACTCACCCCTGTCCTCCTGTCCTCTCTCTACAACTCCTTGTGGAGATTGACATCCTCCTCAGCAAGAAAGCGGTGGTGGTGGGGGGAGTGAAACCTATCCTAGATGTGAGAGGCGTAAACAAGTTTCTGTTAATAAAAAGTTCAGAATGCTATCCAGTTCCCATGTCCTTCTTCTCATGCCTGGGTGTATGGTTTGTAATGCTAGATCTGCTACATGTGAAGATAATTCTGGACTATCAGAAATATCTCTGCTTCTAATGCGGTTCCTGCCATCTCCAATACACTGTCCTTTCTTATGGGCTAGCTGCAGCACCCAGGATATTCACTAATATGGTATCAGTGGTAGTGGCCTACCTTTGAAGGCTGAGGTACAAGGTATACCCATACCTTGATGACTGGTTGATTGTATCTGATACCAAGCTGAAACCCCAAGTGGGCTTGCACCTCATGTCATTGCAAGTCTGTACAGAGGGTATCATTCATAGGTGCATGCTAAATTCCACTCGAGCTGGAGCTTTCCCACCACCAGAAAGGGATACTGGCAGTCACTGAATATACTCCATTGCCTGAAATTACAGTTTTAGCCAGCCATACTAATCCAAAAGCTCCTAGGATTATTGGTCTACACTCCATTGGTGGTACTCTATGCAAGGCTATGCACCCCCTGCAGTTACGGTTTGTCAGGAATTTCAGCTCACTTCATCACAATCAAAGAGGTACACATCCCAACACCAAGGCAGTATGTTCTCTCCATTGGTAGACTCTAGGTGTCAACCTCCTAATAGAGATTCTGTTCCATCCCCCTCTACCAGGAGTCTCAGTCACTACAGATGCCTCCTTGTTAGGATGGGGTACTCACATCGAGCAAGTGTGGGTCAGTGGGACATGGTCCACTGAGACACATTCAGTCACATCAGTGTGCTAGATCTCAAGGCCATATCCAAAAAAACTGTTAGTGCTGCACACTCATGTTTTGGGCAAAACATTCAAAAAGCCAGACAATTTCATGTCTGTGTTCTACATAAACAACCAGAATGGCACCTCCTCACTTATGCTGTGCTGCGCTTCTATACTAATCTAGGAATGGGTCATTTGTAGGAATGCCACTATCCACGCCATTCCCGTAGCCAAAACCAACAACCGATTAGTGGACTTCTCCGCTGCACCCTTTAGCTCCTTACAAATGACAACTCAACAGGATTTTTCTCACCCTAATATTCCAGTGTTTGAGAGTTTCAAGAATAGACGTATTTGCTACCAGACAAAACAAAAAATGAAAATTCTTTTATTCCCATGGGGCTTGGCACCCAAACTCCCTGGGAGATGTTTTTCAGATCCAGTGGATGGAGACCTGATACATGCGTTCCCCTCCTCTCACTAATCCCCACAGCGCTCTACAAAATGAGGCAGGTCATCTTAATAGCCCCTTTTGGCTAAGCAAACATAATTTCTGACACTGCTGGCCATGTCCCAGAACAGGTATATCTTCCTTTCTAAGGAACATGACCTCTTTCTGCAGGCCCCCTTCCTGCATCCAACATTGGCAACCTACATTTCTCAGCATGGCTCATTCAATCACTGACTGCCAGTTCTCTGAATCCTTTAAAAAATATTCTGCTTAGTGCTAGAAAACCATTCATCTGACACTCTTATTCTGCCAAATGGAAGTATTTCTGTATTTAGGTTAAGAATCAAAACTTACCTCCTAAACCTTGTCCAGGGAGGACTCTTGTCCACCTACCCAAGTGTCCATCTAGCAACCTTAGCATTCTTCCAGGTCCATATCAAGGGAAGATCCTTGTTTGCCGAAAGGGAACCCAAACTATTCCTTAGTCCAACCTCTGGTTCTTTAGTGGAGCCTGTTGTTTGTGTTTTCAAAGGTCAGGGGCACAAACCATTTGAACCCATGGCACTTACTTGTAACTGTTGTTCTAGTGGTCACGTGTGCAGTCACACATTTCTCCTTCCTGCCCTTTTTTGAGCTCTTAATTCAATCTGATAACTCTACCTCACTCTGGTGGCGGATGAGAGAAACTGAAGGAATGGTATTCCGTTCCCTCTTTTCACCCTGGAACAGGTGGGAGAGAGCATGGAGGAGGGGGACTGGGGGCCCTCAGGTGGTTTTGAGCTTCAGAACCTCTCTGCAGTATGCCTGCACGTGCGCAGTACACGTGTGACTGCACAGGTGACCACTCTGTGAACAACCATTACAGATAAGTGCAACCCAGTTTGGAAAAATGTAACCTATATTTACATACAGGGAACTGTGGGTTTGGAATATTCTGCATAGGTACCTACATGGTGGCTTAATTATGTGTTTCTTCTTCCAGATCCATTTGTTATTCCTTCTTGAACTGGCAGTCTTCCTTACAAATACTGTCCAAAACATGTGACCTGTATTGAAGGCTGTTTTAATGATGAAAAGCTGCCTGATATGTCTCTCTAGGAACACTTTTCACCCCGTTTAGGCAAACGCTTGTCACGAATGGATTCATGGACACACAGAGGATTTTATTTCAATGAATAAGAAAAGTATCGGTATTTGGTAGGAAATGATAAAATACAGGTGCTGTGAATCCAGAATTATAAAAATAGTGTCTGATAAGAGAACCTTGGTTATGTGGAATAGATTTAATCTGTTTGGTAGGACATTCAATCTTCTCCTCTAGTGGTCTTGAAAAAAAGAATTATATCATCTGTGATGTTACTGGGTGATATATTCAGCCCGGGAGACCACCCACTTCCTCCTCCTCCTCCTGCTTCCCATCCCTACTGGGTTCTATAGTAGATTAAGCATGAACAGTGTGATGTAATTCAGAGGCTGCTTGTCTTCCAAATCGCAGAGCAGTTTTATGCTGAGGGGGAGCTTTGTGTTAACAGCATCTGTCGGGGAAAGACGCTGCCAGCAGCATTTACATTGTGGATACATTATCTGCCTTCTTGGATTCGTGAGTGTGTGTGTGTGTGTGTGTGTGTGTGTGTGTGTATACCTCCATCTGAGGAATTTTAGTGAAACGAGGAAAGGTTTTGATGTGCCGTGAGTTTGTTTTTACTGGCCAAGCACTGTGTGGCCTCAGTCGGTGCTGAGTTACAGATATAGTATGTGACAGTACATGGAGGCTGCTTCCTGCTTGATTTTATTCCATTTGCTCTGAAGACATGTTATGGTCCCCGAAATTCTCCTTATCCAACATGCACGTTCGGCTGACTGCGAAAGGATTACTACGAAACCTTCGTCTTCCGTCTGGCTATAGGAAAAGCACGGTTATTTTTCATGCAGGTTGGTACTGTTTTTGTGTGTACGGGAGGAGGGACATCTTGTTTACTTCTGGTGTTCTTTTTAGCAATCAGGGCTTTTTATTGGGGGGGCACTGTTTTTCTTTCTGGCAGCATGAGACCTTAGAAAAACTGCATAGTTGCAGGAAGATTAAATTAATCATCTGTTTCTCCTTGAGTGTGAGCTGTTGGACAGATGTGTAATCTCATCTCTTGGGCTGTGAAGGACATGATTTTAGAGCGAGCCCTTTTTATTGTGTGAATCTGTTAAGCAGACCTTTTAAAATGTTTTTCCCCCTTTTTAATATGAGAGTGGCAAAACCCAAATTTTTAGCGCCGTATTTTCTGCATAGAATTGGGCTGAAAGTGTTGAGCCCCACCAACATTCCCCCATGCCATATAGTAACTAGGGTTCAATTGAATGCTGCCCAGCACCAAGGGAGCCCCCTCCCCATGCCCCCCTGGCCATACCTTTAATAGGTGGCTGGCTTAGGCAAACTCCCTTCATCAATAGATGCCTCAAGGTGCTCACCAAGACCCTTTAGAATGTTAATGGGTCCAAATCCTGAATGCATGGCTCTTCTAACCAAAGCAGTGCTCTGTTATACAACCTGACTAGCTGTGTTTATCCCTTTGAAATGTCACCACCTCTGGCGAAGAAGTGAATCTACATTCCAATGCCAACCTTAGCTCTTGGGCACACGGAAAAGAAATAGAAATGTGGTAAATTGTGTTCCTGGGGGAAGCCCAGGAGGTGCATTGTAAATGAGGACACGTTTAATGTTTTCTGGGGTCTTTCTGTCTCAATTCTGGGCACGATAATAAAATATAGTGTGGAAACTTTAATTTTGACCTAGTAATTGAGGAATGTGTTGTTGAAAATAGTGCATGCAGAAAATATGTCATGAGAGATGCGGCTTTATGGGGGTTGGGGGGGGGTGTTGTTCAGTCCTTTTGCTGCTCCTAGACAAGCTGTTATTGTGGCTGCCTGTTTTGTGTGTTGTTTTCCATCTCACTTGCCTTCTCTTCCCCCACTCTGCTCTCCCCCCTCTTTTCCTCCCATAGGCATTTCCTTTTCAGCCTAGCAACTAATAACATCTCACTAGGTCTCTAGGGTATTTTTGACATGCAATTCAACACGGCCATGCCCAGTTCTGTTCTGCCCTTGCACACTGGGTCTTTGTATATTCTTATTTATGCTTTGCCTCTGTTGCTTATTACAGACAGACTAAGCTCATAATTCAAAGTAATCGTCGTTCCTCTGTGCCTGGATGTTTCATAGGCAAGCATAGAGACAAGCAAACATTAACATATGCACTGCATGGGGTGTGTTGCAGAACAGTGCAGTCTCTTTACCCAAATACCTTAGCAGAGGTGCCAGTTACTGGTGTTGCTAACCAACGGGTGAACCTTTTATGTATTGTAGGGTGCTTAAAACACAGCAGGAGTAAAAACCCTATAGCTTTGTGTGCCGAATGTAACTATCTTACCAGCTGAATCTGAGTAGCTGTTTATATAAGGGCTCCTGTGGGTATAGTTGTATAAACTTGACTGTTTACCTTTGGGCTCTTCTCTTGTACACTATTATGTCTGCTTTGAAACTAACAATGTGTTTGAAGCAGTCTCTGTACAGTGTGGTACCTACAGATGCTGGCATGTCGTAGTTGGGTGGTAGTCATTGGATCATCCATGTCTTGTTAACATGTTGATGGAACAGTGGGTTTTCTTGAAATTTTCTTAACACAATCCAAGTAGTTAGCAATGTTTTTATTTAAGTACATAAGAGATGGGTAAAACTTGTCTGTTCTGGGGTGCCTGAGGTTCAGTTGCTGCTTCTGCTGTTGCAACTAGAGCATTGACCTGAGAAAGCTGTTGTGCCTCATCTCCCCCCTCTGCCCCCACTTGTAGACCTTCATTACTTAATAGCATGGGCAATGGCACTGGTTGCTATGAGGCATAAGGAACATGGTTTAATTATAATGCATTTATGACAGCAGGATTTGGATGTTGCAAATGATCATTCAGACCCAGCTGCTAACCCAGCCTGCATTGCAGCAAGTATGGCCCCATGGAACAAACCCAAATTAAACCAGGATGTCTACGTTTGTATTTCATGTGAAACCATAGTTCGGTTTAATGAACCATGGTTTCAGATCCTGGTTTGCTGTACTCTTATAAGCCGTAGTCCATGAAATGGGCCAGTGTTCGGATGATAGCACTATACATAATCAGATTAACTAAACAGTGGTTTGGATTCATGGAAGCATTTCTGAGGAAGGAATTGTTTTTACTCATTGTGACTTTTATTGCCTCCCTCCTTAAGTTCTGCTGGAGTCTTGGGAGCAGTATTTCAGGGTGCATTTTGGGGAGAATGTATGAGCTCTACAGCTCAATATTACCTGTCCTAATAGTTGCTCGAGGCAATATAAAATACCCCCTCTGTGCATTCTTTGTGTATCTGTGTTGCCACAGGTCCCATATTAGAAGAGGCATGAGAGAAGAATGTCTCTTGAAGATGGTGCCTGCTAGCCTTTACTAACCCAGTCTTGTCAGAGCTTGGAAGCTAAGCAGGTTTGGCTATAAATACTTGGATGGGACACCACCAAGGAACACTGGGGTTGCTTTGTAGAAGAAGGCAATGGGAAACCACCTCTGCTCATCTCTTGCCTTGAAAGTCTCATGGTCTCAGGGTTGCCATAGATCAGTTGCTACTTGAAGACACACAATTATTATTTTAAAAATCATTAACTGCTTTTTAAAAACTAACCAACTTAATTGGGAACCATTTTTATGTGTTTGTAGTAACATACAGGGGCTGCGGTGGCTCAGAGGTTAAGACGCTGAGCTGCAGACCGGAAGGTCTGTAGTTTGGCAGTTTGAGACCCTAGTGTCGTGTGACAGAGTGAGCTCCCGTCTCTGGCCCCAGCTCCTGCCAACCTAGCAGTTTGAAAGCAAAAAATTGCAAGTAGATAAAAAGGTACCGCTTTGGTGGGAAGGTAACAGCATTCCGTGCACCTTGGTGTTTAGTCATGCCGGCCACATGACCATGGAAAACATCTTCATTCAGTGCTGGCTCTTCAGCTTGGAAACGGAGATGAGCACCGCCCCCTAGAGTCGGATTTGACTGGTTTTTGAGCAAGGGAAACCTTTACCTTTACCTAGTAACATGCATGGCCCCTTAATGTGCACTGACGGCTTCGCAGAACATGACACAGGGATTAAACCAGCATCTAGATTTCTCTGCCAATCCAGTTTGCTTTGTGACTGGGACTGGAAAGAGAAGGTTGGAAGAACTCTAGGCTGGTGGTAGAATCATGAGCATTTGGAAATCCTGTGTTCACAAGTATGCACAATAAGATTTCTTGCAACTCATTCAGTCTGACCTGAATATCTGGTTTCTGGGCTGGGTTTCAAGAGATGTCTCCCTTCCCATTTATTGGAAAGCTGTAACCTTGATTGGGGCAGTTACAACCAATGGTGCTTTATGTACCTCAAGGAAAAATGTAGTTCTGTGTTTTTCCATAGCAGGAACTATCTTACTGCAGATAAATGCTGATCCTGCATCATAACTGCAAGATTGTGCTAAAATTAATTTCATTCAGGATAATGGCACTGAAGCCATACTTCATATGGCTAAAGCCGCATTTCAAGATTTACTGTGGAATATATTCATGAGCAAGCAATTTTCTGGAGTTTTCTGTATATTAAACATATACTGACGTGACGAATGTGTCTTGTTCTAATGTTACATAATGCTTAAACCATTTCTTCCAAGTGTTTTCTCCCCCTGCCCAACTGCTCCTAAAGTAGCCTAGATTATTGCAAGGTTCCTTAAATACTTATACACTTCCTTGGACATCGATCATGCCAGTTTGGTGTAGTGGTTAAAAGTGTGGACTCTTATCTGGGAGAACCAGGTTTGATTCCCCACTCCTCCGCATGCAGCTGCTGGTGTGATCTTGGGTCAGTCATAAACTTTTCAGAGCTGTTCTCTTAAGGGCAGTTCTCGAGAGACCTCTCTCAACCTCACCTACCTCACAGGGTGTCTGTTGTTGCGAGGGGGAGAAAAGGGATTGTAAGCCGCTCTGAGACTCCTTTGAGTAGTGAAGGACGGGGTATAATCCATTCTCTCTCTTCTCTTCTTGTGCTTGAGACACAAACAGTTAGTTAAATACCAATTCTGTCTCTCATTAGTTTGTTAAGAGTCAAACATGTTTATGTAGAGCTAGTAAACGCTGGTGTATCAAGAGTGAACAGAAGCATGTGTTTGGCTAAATTTCTTCATGCATCATTGGTGTGACAGAACAGATAAGCATCTGTAGAAAGCTATCATAAAGAGAACAGATTCACATTAACCATTTAGGTCAATCTTGTATTTCTCTCCAGTGTCCAAAGGCTGTTTCTTGTACATCACTTACACCCTAGTTTCCATTCTAAGCTATATGTTGTACTTCAGTATTAATATTCCCTTATAATATACAGCATGAAGAACCACACCATGTAAGCGAAGGTGCAGCAGCTTGCATAGACTGCATAAATGGGAAAGTCTTCTTGGAAGGTTGACTTGGTCCACAAAAAGGTGGATTGTTGTGAGTAGCTGTGGCACATCCATTATGCAATCGGCAATTACAGCATGGAGGCAAATTTTTCAGACACTAAGCTGAGATTGTTGGTTTATGATGTAGAGAAAATGCCATAAATTGCTCTATCTTTAAAGGAGTACAAGCAATATAACATCTGTCAGACCTGGAGATGATATGATATAAAAATGTGTAGTGGCCTCAGAAATATTTAGTAGATTATGATGTAATCTGTGGGAAGGAGGGATGATGTTTTCTTATTCTTGGAGGATATCTTGTTAGTTTGTGCAGCTGCTATGTAGTCGTCACAGAACTTAAATCTCTTTTTGGATTCCAACAGTGATCTTGAAAAGACCATTCTTGCAAGAACCGAAGCAGAAGGTATAGCTGTACAGGGTGACGTATCATTGCCAGGTGGAGACAGGTGTGGAAAAAAAAACCCCCCCCCCCCCCCCAACAGCAGTTAAAGCCAAGACTTTTGACTAGCTGTAACAATTCCTCCAGTATTGGTCTACTTGATATTGAACTTGATGTCAATATGAAGACAGTCCAAAACTGTGTATATAATGTATTGGTAGAATGCTGGCGCCAAAGGAAATGATTTTTGGTTGTTTGTGCTGATTTCATTTCAACAAGGTATATGTGCAAAAAAAATGTGCCAATGGCACATCTAGTTTTTACTTTATGGCTCTTAAGAATATAAGAGAAGCCATGCTGAATCAGGTCAGTGGCCCAACCAGTCCAACACTCTGTCACACAGTGCCCAAAATCCAGGTGCTCTCAGAAGATCCACCAGCAGGGCCAGAACTCCAGAAGCCCTCTCACTGTTTTCTCCAAGCACCAAGAATATAGAGCACCACTGTCCCTGACATAGTGTTCCATCTATATGCCGAGATGGACCTCTGCTCCATATGTTTATCAAATCCCCTCTTGAAGCTCTCTGTGCTAGTTGTCTGTGCTTGTAGCCACCACCACTTCCTGTGGCAGTGAATTCCACATGTTATTCTTTGGATGACGGACTTCCTTTTATCTGTCCTAAGCCCACTGCTTGTTAATTTCATTGAGTGCCCTTGAGTTCCTATATTGTGTGAGAGAAAAGTATTTCTTTCTCTACCTTCTCTATCCCATGCATAATTTTGTAAACCTCTATCAAGTCACCACTCAATTGTTGTTTCTCCAAACTTAAAAGTCCTAACCTCTTTAACCTTTCTTCATAGGGAAGATGTTCTATTCCCTTAATTATTTTAGTTGCCCCTTTTTGCACCTTTTCCGGTGCTATATTATCTTTTTTGAGGTGCAGTGACCAGATCTGTGCACAATATTCCAAATGAGGTGGTGTAAAATAGATAATGAATTTAGAAATCTAACAAGCAGAAGAAATGAAAAAGTCTCTTGTTATATGTTATATGTTGTGGGGGGTAGATGGGGGTTGTTTGTATGTATGTTTGTATGTCTGTAGTATATAATGGAAAAAATAATAAAAGTGTACCCTCGGGTACGTATAAAAATATATATATTCCAGATGAGGCCGCACCATAGATTTATACTGGGGCATTATTATAATACTGGCTGATTTGTTTTTAATCCCCTTCCTAATAATCCCCAGCATAGCATTTGCACACTGAGTCAACATCTTGAATTAGTTATCTACCACGACTCCAAGTTCTCTCTCCTAGTCAGTTACCATCAGTTCAGACCCCATCAATGTATATTTATAGTTAGGATTTTTGGCAAGAGCAAAGTTCTTGGATACTGCTATATTTTGAGATACCAGAGAAAGGCTGCCCTGCTGCATAAAGTAGATTTATCTGCAAGGACATTCAGACCTTTGGGTCACTTTTGGTTTTCACAGCCCAGGTATGTAGGGTTCTTCAGAATGTGATGGTCCTTGTCTATTGTTGTGGTTGATATCAGAAGACCTATTAGTAGCCTGTTAATCAACGAAGCTGGTTTTTTTGTACACTCAAAATGATGCATGGCCTTTCTAGAAGATTTCTAAGTGCTGGCTTGTCTACTATTCTCAAACCTGGAGCAGAGAAGTTTGTTGTGGCGAGACTGTGGTTTATGTTGCCATTCTTGGGTTGCAAAAGCAAAACCACTCTGGTCTGCCACAGAACGGAGGAATGTTGATATTGGCATATAAAATTCTTGGCTGCTTTTTAGTACTTATTTAGTACTGTATTTAAATTCTTTAAATTCCTTTTGCAAGCACGGTAGCTATAACCCGACATTTTATGTGACTCTTGAGATTTGCCTGTAAAATGATTGCTGTGCATGGGGAAAGTGTCTAGGGTTGTATGAGAGCTTGAAGGTTTAATGAGAATAATGCATTGCCAATATATCTAGCTGAATTGATTTTTTTCATTTTTGTACTGTCTGTAGGGACAGAAGTGGTAAAATTATATTCTTAACTGGAAAGAGGTGGCTCATTGTGTAACTCTTTCTTTCTGTATATGGATCTGTTGTAGTAGTTTTAGTCTAAGATATCAAAATCTTGTGTCTTGAGGAAACAGCTTGTCAGTGTGAAGATGAGTGTCAGGATCGGACCTTAGCCCGACTATTGATCATGTAATTGTAACTGTGGTTCTCTCATGTACATAGCTTCGCACTGTTATGGTTTACCCCACTTGAGCTCTTTTGGTTTTTGCTTCATCTCCGCACCTGCAGGTGCTGTCTACACGGTCCTCCCCTGACATTCCTGAAGGGGGGGGATCAAGACATGTATGTGTGAACTGTAGATTTAGCTGCGCTAGCATCACTGTGAACGGAAGCCAGAAAGAACTTCGCCATGTCTAATTCTCATGTCCTTGGGGGAAGACATGAAATGATAATATTCACACCAATCTATTTGTACTGTAGTAACCTGTCTTTGCACCATGTAATCGTGACGTATGAATGAGGGCTGGACCAAAGGTCTTGTAATTCCCAATTTTGTACTATTATTCAGTTCTGCCAAAGAGTTTGACTTTACAGCAACTTTCCTGGTTTCTCAATAAAGCCTGCTAAAGGAATTATTGCGTCTGAGAGTTCCTGCGAGGTTGACAATAAGATGAGCTGAGCACCTAGGATCCGTACATCTGGAGCCTTCATTTGTGGCACGACACCTCCCCTTTTATTTCAGCTCAGTGGTAGAGGTATTTGTTTTGCATGCAGAAAGTCACAAGTTCAGTCACTGACATTTGCTGTTAAAAGTATCAGACAATAGGTGACGTGAAAGACTTCTGCCCGAAGCTCTGGAGAGCCACTACCGTGTCACGGTGGACAATACTGACTTTGGTACACCAGTGGTCTAACGTTGTATAAAGAAGTTTCATGTGTATTCTGATTAGTACTTGCTTGGATTGGAATTATCATGGCTCTAGGCCCAAAGTGAAAGTGAGCAGCCATACAAGTGGAAATAACTCCCCTTAAATAACCTGGCATAGTTCTGTGCTATGTATTGCATTACTGTCTATATTTAATACCAGTATTATATATAGTCTTGGTACAGTCTAAATTTTCGCACGTGTAATACCTTTGAAAATCAGTGGGGAATTAAGCATAAGGGTAAGTCTCTCACTGATTTCAGTGGGATGCAGTTAGTGCTTATCTTAGGCTGTTTGGTGCCCCTGATAAGTCTACAGGAATAAGATAGATGGGCTATTACTGCAGCCCCCCCCCAAAAAAAAAATCTGGGAAGTGTTTTTTCTATAAAATTGGCACTCTCAGACATTTGGGTTCCATAATTTATATATTTTTAAGTCGCTGCTCACCCAAAGGGTCTCATGGCGACTTACAACATTAAAACCAGTAAGGTAAAGACAACATAAAAATAAATAACAAATATAAAATATTAACATTAAAATATTAAATTATAATCGTTTGGCTTGGCTTGCTCTCCACAGGTATTAAGTAGTATGCGGGAAACTATCCCAAATTCAGATGGAAAAGAGAAAATCTCAACTTTCTGTCCTAGAAGTTAACGTTTATGGTATCCCTTGCCATGCGTGAGGCTCAAGCATCTTTCCTTATAAAGTGGCAAACTGCATGTAATGATGGCGGCAGAGGGTCAAGTAGATTGTGGAGGACCTTGTCAGTGGAGGCTGAACTTCCTAGTGGCTTTGTTTCCATTTCAGTAGAATTATTTTCTTTCATGTAAGTTGATGGCCAATGCTCACTTGAATGGCTAGAGAATGGCTATTCCTAGAGATGCTTGTCATTTTGTTGTGGGAAATTTCCCCATTGATTTAGCATTAAGGTCATCATTGGGAGACAAAGTTACCAGAGAAGGTAGTGTCTAATTGGTTTGCTTTCTGCCATAGTACTGAAGCTGCTCCATTTTAATTCTGTAGCAGCAAATTACAGGCTTGGATTAGAGATTCTAGGGTACACCCTGATGATTTCCCCAACAATCAAGCCTCAGCCTTTTCCTTTCCCCCTGTGCTGCTGAAATGGGGAACTTGGGCAGGGAGGCTAAAGGCCAGTTTGGACATTGCCTCGCATTCCATCTCATAGTAGTCATTTACACCCCTGCTGAGAGTAGGCAATAGTTTTCCCGAAGCCAGTAGCAGGCTGTGAGAACTGTCCCCCCCCCCCGCCTTACCCCTCCCCCAGCCATGCTGAAGTATGATCAAGCCACACTGGGCTTTTTTGTGTATAAGACCTCCTATGAGTCTTATATACCACCAGCCATCTTGTAAAGTGACACTTTGGCTGGTGAGTTGCTTTGCAGCTACCTAACCCACTAAATTTAAGTCCAGTTTCCTTTTGAGGTCTGAAGCCTTGCTTCTTACATGCCACCTGAGATATTTTAGTTTTATGACTTGAAAGCTGCTCTAGGTTTAGGAAGTGTTGCACGTACATGCATCTAAACACATTTGTAAATGTATTTCTGTCTTGAATAGCTGAGCCACCTGGTTGAAAGAGAAGCAAGCTTCTGAAATGAGTCACACTTCGATTAAGCATTTAATCCTTGGTGTCAGAATTTTTTTTTAGCACAGTTTGTATTTAAAAAAAAAATACCAATAGCACTGAAAGGCTCTTATGTTGGTATAGTTACCATTAGGACTTCAGCTTATCAGGCTTCAAGTTGTGCTGTGCTAAAGTTACAAAAATGAAAGGAAGAAGAATTGGTTGGAAGTAGCTGGCCTTCATGGCTGCCATGCTGATGGGATTGTTTTGCCCTTCTCTTCCTCCCTCCCATTCTGCCTGGGTTGAAAAGTATCTAGTACCAACCAAACCAAATTGGTTTGGTCATTTTGCAGAAGGTATACCTGTCTCTAGCTTTATTCATAGCTTCAAAGAAATGGATAAAATTACCAAGGATGGAGGACAAATGAAAAACTCTGTCAGTAAAGTAAGAGAAGGGCATAAACATGTGGAGATTAACCTCTTCCTTCTTTTCATCACTGAGCAAACAATATATTTCTTTGTCGCCAGTACAGATGGATACAAAGACCATACAGGTCTTCTAAATTACTATACACATTTGTGCTGTTATAAGCTTGCTGTGTAGACAGAGCCCGAGGCTATTGTTTATACCAGTACTGCTTTTAAGAGAGCTTTTGCTGTACTGTAGTAAAAGACAACATTTTAGTTTCTAGCTGAGGGGGAAAGCAATAAAAGGTAAGCTTGGCTGCAGTCACACGGAACAGAAGCCACACAAGTGAGACGGAAAACAGGCGGAGTTTCCGGGCGCGATCTCACCAGCACATCTGGGAAGCGTAGCACTCCCGTGGCTCAACCGAGGCTTCCAGCCGAAACTGCGTGGCAAAAAACTAGTACCTCGGAGGTACTAGCTTCCGGAAACTGCGGGGCAAGGGCGGGCGTCTGATCGCGTTTCCAGTGGCATCCGGAGCCCGCCCATGTCCCCTTGCAAATAAGGTGTGGTTTTTTTGTCCAAGTCTCTGTGGATGCGCACACGCACCCAACGGAGCATGTGCATTTGTCGTGTACACACACACAAAACCAGTTTGCCGCGGCGCGTGCTTCTTCATTGCGCGCTGGCTTGTCCTGTGATCAGCACCTCTCCCTTGCCATGGAACCTCCACGGTACCTCCATAGGACCTCCACAGGAGGTCTGATCACGTAACTGCGCAGTAGTTGGCCCCAAAGCAAATAGCCACGCTTCTCCCCCGCAGTTTCCTGCCCGTGTGACCGGGGCCCTTGTTATTCTAACCAGTAAAGTTAACCAGGATCCCAGATAAGACAGATGTTATGTTCTTAAATTCCCCATAAGAAACCCTTTTTTAGCAAAATCTGCCAGGTGTACTTGTTCTCAGTCCTGTGCAGTGTTCCCTCTAAGCTGAGTTAGTGTGACTTAGCTCACAGTTTTTAAGCCTCCAGCTCACACATTTTTGTCTTAGCTCAGGAAGGATGGCTAATTTATGCAGTAGCCAAATCACTCACTCGCAACTTTAATGCCAGTAGCTCACAAAGTAGAATTTTTGCTTACAAGACTCCACAGCTTAGAGGGAACATTGGTCCTGTGTATAATACCATGTCCAATAAGGAGACCATGCTAAATATATAAGCAACTCTGGCTCTCCATTTCATGTGGTGTGATACTTATGTATTGAGACAAAAAATATGTTGTATCCTAACTTGGTGGCCTTCAGTCTTTCCAACGTGGGGCCCACTGAGCTGCAAGCACATGACAAATAATCATATGACAGGAAGAGGAGGAGCCAGAGTTATGACCTTACCATTGTCAAATCAAGGCTCTTGAGATGGGGATAGGAAAGAGAAGGAAAGCACTGGGAGTTGTACTATAGCGCGGAGTAAACCCAAGTGTGCTGCCCTTAGCAGATTCTAGTAAGACAGTCAGTAATAGATCAGTAAATAGTTCTGTATCTTTAAAATCCTTCGCATACTGGTAGATGTAGTTTAGGTACCTTTGCAGACCACATATCTCTGTTAGCTCACTCTATTGGTTCAAGTTTAGAAGCCCGCTAAAAGAGTGTTTATTGCCCTTTTCCTGTGTCTTAGTTCTAATTTCTTTATCAGCAAGGAGATGCATGAAAGCAATCTCTTTTCACCACAAGATCTGAGAAAATAGACTTTATCCTCATGCAAGTTGAACTGTATCATTTAGCCTGCTGACGGAACATGAGTTCTAACCTCTGAACCTTTCTGCAGTAGAATAAAATTAGTTCTTTTTTCTGTGAGTTACTTTCTTGGACTTGTGTTTTGGCCTCTTATCTGGCAAGCAGACTTGATCCGTTCTGGTCTTGAAACCAGAATACAAAGGGTGACTGCAATGGGGGAATCCTCTGTACCGGTACCCCCGAGTACCCCTCACCTTGCGGTCCTGCGACTCTTCTTGGCATCTGTGTTTCCTCTAAGCTGAGTTAGTGTGAGCTAGCTCAGTTTTTTAGCCTCCAGCCCACACATTTTTGTCTTAGCTCAGGAAGGATGGCTCTAGTACATATTTATTTTATGCAGTAGCCAAATCGCTCACTTAAAACTTTAACGCCAGTAGCTCACAAGGTAGAATTTTTGCTCACAAGACTCCACAGCTTAGAGGGAGCATTGCTTGGCATGTGTGTAAAGAGAGGCAGGAGACATAGCAGCCTTGTTCTCTGCACATTAGATCCTTCCATAAGGCAGGTCTACAAGACTCATGGCCCACTATTGTCATGGCTAAAGGCTATTGTCATGCAAAGTAGTTCCTAGTTCTGCTCAGCCAAGTTCCTTATTGAAAATAATTTCCAGTGACAAATGTTGTGAAATGATTAACAAATTCATTTATTTAAAGCATTTATTGGCTCTGGTCACACGGGCCAGATATCACGGGGGGGGGAGGCATGGCTAATTGCCCCGGCGCATTTTGATGCGTGATTACACGATCAGATGCGCCGGCGGCACACCATGGATCCTTCCCTCGGCGCCGGTGGGTAAACGAGGGACTGGAGGGGAATGCTGCGCGCTGGCGCGATCACACCACGGGTGTCTGGAGGCAGCCCGTGGCAAACGTTTACTAGTACCTTGGAGGTACTAGTTTTTTAAGGCGCATTGTCGACAGTAAGCCATGCGTGTGCTCCACTTCCCAGATGTTGGGGTGTGATCGCGCCCGGATAATCGGCCCACCATCCGTGCCTCTCCTGCGGCAACTTTGCCATGTGACCAGGGCCATTAGCAGTATTTATTCTTTACAGAGCTCAAGGCAGCTTACAGCATAGATAAAATACGTAACAAAATACATTACTTTAAAAAAAAAATTAAAATCACAGTTTAGGGTTGCTAATAAAACTATTAGCAGTCCTAAATAAAGCCATCTTCTACTGTGCCTCCTAAAGATCTTAATTTCTGAGCAGGAACAAATGGGAGGAGATGGTCCTTCAGATACACTAGTCCCAAGCCACATATGGCTTTAAAGGTCAAAACTAGCACCTTGAATTGGGCTTGGGAGTGGATTGGTAGACAGTGTAATTACGGTCACATGCTCCTGATAGCTGGCCCTGATCAGTTCAGCTGCGGCAATCTGTACTAGCTGCAGCCTCCAAACACTCTTCAAAGGTTGCCTGGGCTGTGTTCACTCAGTCTTGATCAGACTTTTCCACAGGCGGAGGTCTAGTTATCGCTCCTCCTGTTTCATTTCCATCAGTTCCTCAGTAAACCAGGGGAGACTGCTTAGCTCTGGCTAGGGCTAGAAGGTGCTTGTGTCAACACCCCAGCCATTTTCCTATTCCAGAGTGCCTTCAGGGCCTCAGCAGACTCATCAACTGCCAAGGTGGGAAAATCCTCAAGCGATAGGAAACCCATCAGGATTCATCTGGCACCTGGGGCAGACCATCTTAATGAGTCCACCACTCCTGTGAGGAAGGAGGAAGCAGTAAGTCTAAACTCTATCTGTCCATGACAAGGGAGTAAGATTTAATTCCCCTACCTCTAAATCGCCCTCCCTGACAGTATAATAGACTAGATCCAATGTGTGTCCTGTTAAGTACATGGGGCCAGTAATTACTTGGGACAGGCCCACGGAAGCCATGAAGTCCTGAGACACTCATAGAATGTTAGAGTTGGAAGGGACCTTGCAGGTCATTCACTCTTGACAGCTTGGACTTGGTATAGGTCTTAAAGTCACCAAAGAGCACCATTCTTGGGGTCTCCACTAGCACACCTGACACCAGATCGGCTATCTCAGGGAGAGACATGGCTGAGCAATGGGTTGGAAAGTACATCAGCAGAATCCCTACCCTATTCCAGTCACCCACATTCAGGAACGCACACTAAAAACCAACAGACTGTTGGAGGAGGCACCTTGATAGATGGACTCATGATAGATCACCACAACCGCACCTCCCTGTGAACAAATGTCCACTGTTAATAATAGAAGCTGATGATGAGAGAACGAATGTAGTGTAGTCAGCACACTGACCTGGACTTTGGACAACAGTGTTCATTGACCCTCCCCAGAATTAAGTGGGCGAAACCCATTTGCTTAATTCCAGGCCCTTTTGTTTATTTTTATTTTATTTATAAAATCTATGTCTTGCGTTTCTGCTCTCATCAGAATCACCAAGGTGGTTAGGGTTAGGGTTAAGGATATGTGTAATAGAAACATTTCTTTAAAAACCAAATAAAAATACTTTTGTAGATGAGTCAAAAGCCAATGTGATATACATTCATGTTCCCCTCCCCCTTATCCTAAATCTCAGAAGGGGGTCAGATGATCTGTCTTGGATCTGTACTAGATATAAGAATGTTGGACACATTAAACAAGCTACTTCTCACACCTCCTCCCCAATATTTGCTGTAGGTGGGGAACTAGATTTTAAAGCATTTTAGGGTCCTGATTCAGTTCAGGACTATGACATAGAGGGAGAAGGGGCTTCTCTCTTCCCCTCACACCATTTTCTTAAGCTGAAACAGCCCTGCACCCAACTCATTTAAAATGACACATCTGATTTGGCCTTTAGAGCTAGTCATGACTTTATTCAGTGTTATAGATAATCTGTCACGCTGTACTGATCACACTCAAGACTTCCGTCTTCTTATCCAGTTCTACTTATAGTTATAAACAGTATACATAACAAATGGTTTTGCCACCATGCATAAAAGACATCTGCACCAGTTGAATGGTGACCTGATAGCCCTTGAAAGTACAAGTCTCTCTTTACAATGATGCAGTTACCGGCTCATGACACAGAGAAGAATTTCAATTAGAAAACACACAGTGGATGGCATGGGCTCAAGAATAGCTGTAGTACAAACCAAAGGAACGGCGACGGCACGCCTAGGTTGCTTCGCCGTTTCTTAGGGCTTCATCAGGCCACTTTTCTTTGTGCTGGAGCCCACCCAGCTCTGGTAAGATTCAAAATGACATGAAGTCTACAAGTATATTCCAAATAGTTAGGAATCAGGCTGAGCCCTGGGTGAATCTGGGACAGTAAAATTTCTTCTCTTGCAGTCTCTCCTATTCTCCAGTGACTCTACGGGTCTCCATCAAAAGCTAACCATACCACTATCAAAAGTTGAAACTATTTAGGCGGCTGGAGTTAACAACAAAAATATATAATCTCATTTATTGTGAGAACTTAAATGTATTTATATCCATCTAAAGCTTATATGACCATTGTTCATGATGAAATAACTACTGAACTCCAAATAATGTATTTTGTATTGTGTTACTAGTTGTCTTTGCAAAAGTGTTACGTGCCTTAATATTCTCAGGTGGTAAAAACACAGTGAATTTTTTCCCCTCCAAATATTTCACTGAATAAAAAATTGAGGTTTATGTAATAGAAGAACACATCTGTAATATATGGAGTCAATGCATAGAGCTTTGTAGTAGAAAAGAGGGGTTGATTTATGAGGCAGGGCGATCGGTTGCACACTGCAGCTGCCGTTGGTATTCCTTTTCTGTTAATTTACAGATTACTGCTGCACAGGGACAGTCAGGATTTCTAACCTTCCAAAGCTCTAATTTTGCAAAACAAGCATTTTTAGTGTGGCTTAGTGGAATGGATGTGTGTGTGAAATTCTGCTCAGCTTTATCTCTAAACCTTGCACAGGACAAGTCAAAATTGCTTTAGTGGTTGTTCAGTGTACTTATATGACCTGAGGATTCTTGACTTACCCTCAGACCCTGGAGGGAGAAAAATTTAAACCAGGTATATAAAAAGTACACAAGAAAAGGGAAGACAGCTGCACGGGCTGACTCAAAAGGCCCTATTGAGAATGGCGCACGAATCTGCCTTGCACTGAGCTAGGCCATTAGTCTGTCGACGTCAGTACTATGACTAGTGCGCAGTTCTGCAGGGTTCACACTTATTGTCTGGTCATTCAATCAGAGATGCCAAGGATTGAACCCGGGAACATCTGCATGCAAAGCAGATGCTCTATCACTTGGCCATGTCCCCACCCCAAGATTCTTGAGAGATGCAGTTTCTAGACACTGCTAACCTGGTGCTCATGATATTATATGGCATGTTAGGCTGTAAAAAGAGACACCAGTATTTTGGGTAGTACACTTTAATTCTACAGTAATACAGCTCTGGCTTTTGGTCTCCACCTTCTGTGCTACTCATATGGTGTTTACAGCAGCATATTGAATCTTAATTTGAAACTGAGTGTCCCCATTTTAAATAACTGCATGTGGAAAGAAAATATTTTTATCTTCATTTTTTTGGTATGCCATACTTCTTCATGGGAAATGAAAGACTGAAATAGAAGAGATTGAGCATTAATGCATGCAAAGAGAAGCAGATCTTGGACAGTGCCAGTATAATCTGCTAGCAAGGATTACCCTCCTGATGATAAGACACACGTTGGAGGGAGTCAAATACAGGCTCAGTTCAGACATCCCACTGAACCAGGAGTGGCCAAACTGTGGCCACATGTGGTTCTTTCACACACATTGTGCAGCTCCCAGCAGGGCGGCTGGGGAGGCGGGGAGGAATGCCTCCCTGGTTGGTCTTTCCTTCCCCAGCCAGTGTTCCCCTCCCTGGGCAGGCTTGAGGTGGAGTGTAGCAGAGAAAGAAAGCAACTTTAAATGCGTTCTGAAAGCTGCCCCCCCCCCCCGCTGGCTGGCTTGGAGAAGGCATTTGTCTCTTTAAATCCCTTTGCCAAGCCAAGCCAGCCGGTATGGGGGCGTGGGGGGGCTTGGAGGATGCATGTAAAGTTATTTTCTTTCCATCTCTTCCTCCCTCCTTCATCTATTTACTTTTTTCCACCTTTTTTTCAATCTTTCTTCCCTCCCTCCCCATCTAAAGTTAAATGTGTTCTCCAAGCCCTGCTGCACCGGCAGACTGGCTTGGCTTGGAGAAGGCATTTGTCTCTTTAATTTAATATGCAAATTTGCATATTTTTCAATAAAAACATGTGCGTTCATGTCTTGTGGCTCTCAAACATCTGATGTTTATTCAGTGTGGCTCTTGTGTTAAGCAAGTTTGACCACCCCTGCACTGAACCGTGCCTTTACCATGGGTAGTTAAGGTCCATCGAACCAGGATCTGCAGTTGGTCGATCAGCCACAGTTCGTTGAAGCTATGGTACTTTATAATGTCTGAATGCAGACATTCTTCTTTAATCCTGGTTTGTTTGTTTTTTAGTATGCCTTCTGAGGCTAAAGAGAGAAAGTAACAACAACAGCATTTGTTAAGGCAAACCAGGGCCTGCATTCCTGTGAGCTGAACTGATGAAGCTAACCATAGTTTAACTATCATTTCTCATTATGTCTGAACTAAGCCAGAAACTCTGAGGCCTTATTCCTCTTCTTAGACTTACAGTTCCATTTGTGTATATCAAAAATCTGCATGATCTAGGTGAAACCTGAGAGCTTTTAATAATGAGAAGATGGAATCCTTTACGTGCTGCTGTATATTCATTCAAGGAAAACTCAAGTATCTCACGTGAGACAGGTATTTACAGGAAGCATGGGACTCTGAGATCTCAGTCCTATCAGTCTGGGCACAACCTACGGTCTATTTGCCTGGCAATTCCTTGGGCAATTCTGTGCTCATTCACACCAGCCTCCCCAGTTCTGCATATTGTTTTACATTACAACATAAGAGTGCAGACCACATACCACAAACACCCACTGCATTCCTTCATCAAAGATAGGCTTTGGATTACAGAATTCCAAAATTTTGTGCACCTGACTGGGAATGTCTTCACTGCAAGGCCCATTGGTGTCTCCATTTAGATTTCTGACTGCCTTGTTCTTGCCCCAG
>NW_015164673.1:1095467-1112613 GCF_001447785.1 Gekko japonicus
CATAGACTACATTGTCTATGAAAGCAAAGGCAAAGCATCTGAAAACAAAATGGGGAATTTGGTCAGCACTTGGTTCTCTTCTGAATACTTAAATAATTGCAATTAAGTGGGAAGAGTTCATCAGACTGCTGTTTTCTTGAAAATAAATTAAGTGCTGGCACTTTTTGCATTTACTAACTACTGTAATTACCTCAGAATCTCTCATGCTAATAATTTGTGTTGGCATGTTTCCCTGAGCATCTCTCGAATACTGTTTGTGGTAACAGTACAGGATCTGTCCTATTCTTTAGAATTAGTCTCCAAAGGTCAAAATTAATTAATTAATTAATTAATTAATTAATTCAGGGTATGTCCCACTAGAAGCATGCGTACAACTAATCTTGCCATTAGACAAACACACCCAACCAATCTAAAATATATACTTCCTTTTCCATGTCAACTTTCTGCAATTGTACTGCTATTTTCTCCAGGCCAGTTTGGCTGGAGATCCTGGAGGTTTTTTGTCACCTGGGCATGGAACAGCTGTCACTGGGGGTGAGGGGGGGTAGGTATTTGTGAATTTCCTGCATAGTGCAGGGGGTTGGACTAGATGACCCTGGAGGTCCCTTCCAACCCTATGATTCTACTGAGCAGTCTCACTACATTTACACCAGATCAAATAGGGATATATTGTATTGACTATTTTTTTCTCCCATATTATGCCCATCTTATAACTAGTTCTGATTGGCTTTTTGAATCTAAAGATAAGAATTTCAGTCTTAGAAGTGATTTTAGTGCCCTGGTGGCAGGGGCACATAATCTTATAGGCTGCATAATAACATGGTCAATTGTTTGGCCTCCTGAAGCTTTACAATGCATCCGTGTAAAATTTTTTACAATGCTTCCATGTAAAATAAAATAATAAAATGGTATGATCAGGAAATAAGGTTGCAAAGTGATCTGTTCAATACTTGTTAATATTTGTTTTTAAAGATTTATATTTCTGAAGTACCTTCCCCTATCAGTTCAAATATTTTGTCGTTGAAGAATTAAATTCTTTCTGTGATTCAACTGTAGAATGCCTTTTTAAAGTGTTGCTCAACTGTGTCCATGTGCTCGGCAAACAGCTTTAAACAGAACTCCCACGTATCTTTTACACTTGAAGTAATTCCTGTTCCCACACCTTGGTCACATCCTGTTTGTTATAACCTCAGCCTTCCAGAATAAGATGTGATTTAAATATTACATACCTATGCCATATAAGGAAAGTATCTTCCATTAGTCATTCCTGAATTTAAAGTCTTAAGAGAACAAATAAAAGGAACCCCTGTAAAAGCCTGCGTAGGAGATTTTGGCAGATTCCATTCCCCTCCATCTAGTTGTTTAACATTTTGTAACCCTTATTTGCCCAAAGTAATTTCTAGCATAGATTATCTGAAATTGGAAAGCCGGGCAGTTCAGCAGAGATGGAAGCAGATGGCTATAAAATGCCTAGACTTTAGAGATGGTGTTTTCCCCGTCTCTGGTGTACAATGATGCATCTTAATGTGGTTTTCTTCATATAGTGATTATTACAATACTGTTGCATTTGGAAACGTAAGCCCGTTTCACCTGAAATGGCAGACATGAGTCAGCGTGTTCACAAGGTTTGTCTTGGGGTGGGGGGCACTGTAGCTTACAGGACAGGTGGTAGGCATTCACTAGGGGACCTCTTGTTTTGTTGTGCTCCATAGTGTATGTTTACAGTGTGCCTAAAAGCCTACGTGTCCCCTTTCAAACATTATGTGAACATTTGGTAGGTATTCTTGAAATGCTTTATGCCTTGTAGTGTGAGGTGTTCTTAAGTGTATCTGTAGCAGGTACACTTTTTCCTTTGTGCACTCTGACCATAGGGTACACATGAAGATGCTGAAGCCTTTGACAGTAAAGTTTGTCAGCATGCTGAGTATAACGAATCTTAAAGAGTGTATCAAATTTAATTGAAGGATGTAGATGAATAATTCTAATGCTTCTGAAAGCGTAGTTTTGTTGACTTGAGAGGCTCCTTTGCTATCCTCATGAGGCTTCAGATTTTTAGTCGAAATCTTCTCTTAAAGAACTCTATTTTTTGCTTACCTGGCAATACTTGGTCTATGGCAAAAGCAGCCCGTAAATTCATGGGACAGACATAATTCCTTTTCCTTGTAATGCTGCAGAGTCATCCAATTGAGCACTGTTTTTAGATAATGAGGTAACTGGGAAACAAGCCGTCTTCCAGTTATCTGTGGGTTGCTCCCAGCTTGTAGATGGGGAGAGTGAATCCTTCTGAACTACCACATCT
This sequence comes from Gekko japonicus, assembly GCF_001447785.1. Lineage (NCBI taxonomy): Eukaryota > Metazoa > Chordata > Lepidosauria > Squamata > Gekkonidae > Gekko > Gekko japonicus. The sequence goes on from NW_015164673.1 coordinate 1,097,767, forward strand.
TGCTGAAAGAAGACAAACAGGTATTCAAAAAGAGAAAACACCCATATGTTCTTTTGACTGACACATGGATATAATGTCTATGGGAGGATCTGTGGGTGACATCCTACATAAATGTAGCAAAGGACTGGATGAGTTTGGGTGTGGCTACAGCAGACATCCATTTATGTTAGGTATCTTCTTGCTGAAGCCTGCAGTTAACTTCAGGGGCTGGTAAGATGTAGCTGTGATTCTATCGAGCTAGTTTATTCTTCTGGAACCATAACGAATGAAAAACCATGCCTGTCTACAAATTTCCTCAAGAAGTAACCTTCTGCTTGCAAGATATGGAAGCTGGGGGTTAAGAATCTGTCACTTGTAAATTCACAGTGATGGAGAGCTTAGCTGTCATCCTAGGAAAAGTCAACGTGAAACAGCAGATGATAGACAGCATGGAAGAATCCAAAGAAGAAGAAACTGGGGGAGTTTTAGATTTTCAAAAGTTCCAGAAAGAGATTAAAGAAGATCTTGCAGCGGAGATAAAGTCCAGTCAGCTGGAAATGAAGTGTGTGCTTCAGGAAATCAAGGCGGCGTGGATGGAAATGGAGTTGCGCTTGAGCACCCAGGCCAGTCTGGTAACACTGATGAAGGAAGTGAGCCACAGTTTGTCTAACATTAAAGCGTTTTGGAATGTGCCAAGGAGCCAGTGGGATGGTGTTGCAGGAGATGGCGAAGAGCGGGCATTTCAGTACTTGGATGAGAAAGCTGGAAGTATTCACGAGTGGGAATGTAATGGTGTCAGTGAGGGGGATGAAGAGAACGAGAGCGTGGATATCGGTAAGACAAAGCTTGCCTGGTGTATATCGCTACAGACTTCTGAAATGAGAGGTTAAAACTTTTCCTCCTTTGGAGCTTGGGAGGAAGCTTCCTACGCTGAGTTGTTTTGAAACAGCATAGTGATCTTGTAATTCAACTGGCTTTCTTTGCTTGACTGGGATGTATAGGTGTTTCCCCCCCCCCCCCCGGGCCCCCCCCCTCCCCCGGGAGTTCAAAAAATGGCATGCTGAGATTCTGCAAATAAGATGGTCTCTGAGATGGTTGGATAAAGTGAAGTGTAGGTCCTAGAGCATCTTCACAAGGTAAGTTTTAGTAGTTGAAGCGATACACATGAGGCTGTCTGATGGCATAGACAAGCGTGTCTGGGAACTAGCAGGTATTAAGCATGCTCTCCTGTCTTGCCAAGAGGGTGTGGCTCCGTATTTGAAATACACCCAATAGAGTAGAATAGCACTCACCTTGAAATATTGCCAAATCTGGTGAACTGCAAGTTGAGAGGAACTGGATCTTCGCATCCTTATTAACAAAGAACTCAAGAACAGTGGAGGTGACATCATGATCACTCCTGTCTTTAATATGAGTCGTGATTCATCCTGCCGAAATGTGGTGCTGCTTTGTTCTAAATAGATCTCCCCAGAAGGCAAGTCCTTAGTTGAATCACCTAAACAAGAGCTGGTAATGGAGTAAAATGAGAAGACTCATGTTGGAAGCCTGAAATGCAGCAGGTGTTACATGCAAGAGGAGTACAGGAGATGAAAAACTTGGATGGGGTGGTATCTGGCCCAGTAGATTGTTTATGTTAATTTATATGAAAAATGACATATAATGGTTATGGCATGAGCAGCAATTAGTGGGTTATGCTTGGTCAGTGTACTGGATTAGAACCATTGTTTGCACTCCATGTCCTGTCATGTCCCACCAGGGGAAGAAATATCTCATGTGGGGGCTGGGCTCCTTGGATTGGCAAAACTCTTCCACTGCTTTGGAGGAAGGCTCTACCATTATCAAAAGACATCTGAGCCAAACCAAGCTATACAGAGTGACTCAAATGTCCATGGTTTTATCTGTGACTTCTAGATTCGCTACTCCCACTGACCGGAGGAGCTGCTCACTAGGAAACACCTAACAGGTTTATCTTCCGCCTAAAAAGTATTTCTATGTAGCAGCTTTCCTCAAGGCCAATTTAACATGCACTGGACTAGAACATTCCATCCTAGCACAAGAAGAATCAATTCTTGGAGAAGGTTTTGTGTTTCTTTTGGGGTAGTGAGGCTGATTTAACAGTATTCCAGCTGATGATAGCTTCAATACGTAGCTGGGTTGGTCTGCAGTAGAACAGCCAGATTCAAGTCCAATAGCGCCGTGGGTATAAACTTTCAAGAATCAAAGCTCCCTTCATCAAATCCTGTCGATCTCTCAGGTGCCACTGGACTAGAATCTAGCTGTTCTGATTGGTGAGGAACTCCTAGTTGCAAATTTGTGTATTGGTTTTGTGGCTGTTGGGGTTCCTTTATATGTATTTTATGTTTATCTCCAGTGCAACACACAAAAACCTAATAGTCCAGATAGCATCTTATATCGGGTTTGTTGTTGTTCAGTCGCACAGTCGAGTCCGACTCTTCGCGACCCCATGAACCAGCTCCCGCCAGGCCCTCCTGTCTTCCGCCGTCCTCTTAAGTTGGCTCAATTTCATGTTCGTTGCATCTATGACACTGTCTAACCATCTCATCCTTTGCCCTCCCCATCTTCTTTGACCTTCAGTCTTTCCCAGCATCAGGGTGTTCTCCAGTGAGTGCTCCCTTCTCATTTGGTGGCCAAAGTATTTGAGCTTCAGTTTCATTATCTGGCCTTCCAGGGAACAGTCAGGGTTGATTTCTTTTAGGATTGACTGATTTGATCTTCTTGCAGTCCAAGGGACTCTCAAGAGTCTTCTCCAGCACCATAGTTCAAAAGAATCTATTCTTCGGCGCTCGGCCTTCCTTATAGTCCAACTCTCGCAGCCATACATGACTACTGGGAATACCATTGCTTTGACCATGCGGACTTTTGTTGGCAGGGTGATGTCTCTACTTTTTATCATGCTGTTTAGGTTCGCTATCGCTTTCCTCCCAAGGAGCAGGCGTCTTTTAATTTCATGGCTGCTGTCACATAAAATGGAATACTTTAGAAAACTAATACTTAAATTACTCTGTGGAGACAGGGTGCTCAGTTCTTTGGATGAAGAGCTGTATCAGATATCCTGCACTTGGAAAGGCATCTCTAATCCACAATGTATTTATTTATTTATTTACATGTGATTTGTATACCGCCCATGACCCCTAATGGGTCTCAGAGCGGTTAAAAAGTACTACAGCGTAGTAATTAATCCTACCTAGGGCCACAATGCAGTGAGGGGAGGGGGTAGCCTACCAGCACCCTTTTTTCGGCATAGTCTTTTCTTCTCTTGCAGCTTTCGTTGTTGTTCCGGTGATCCAGGTGGCTGTCGGCCGGGCTCGAGCAGGCTGTCTCGATTTTTCTCTCCTTCGGAGCGGCGCGTCTTGGGTGCAGCTTCAGCCAATGTCCTAACGGCTCCTGCTGCGCTGCATCCCATGTCAGCGTGTTGCTCCGACTCTGCTCGATCCAGCCGCTGCCTTTTCCTGGGTCGCTCTCCGCCGCTGCCATTGCTTTTCTTGCTGCCGCTGCCGATTCTCCTTTTTTCCTTGCCGTTGCCAATCGCCTTCCCAGCGTAAGCCAGGAGGAGGGTGCTCCCTGCCACCTAGGGCAGGTACCCATTCCTCTGTTGTTATTAGAGCAGCTGGATTGGCGGGAGCTGGGACGAGGGCCGGGGGCTCAACCCGGCCGCGGTGGGGGTTCGAACAGCCATTATGGCTGTTCACTACAGATGTTAACAGCAGGCGTTGTATTGCCTGCGCCACCGCTCCCTTCACATACAAGTCTGACTCCTGGCTCAGTCTTAACTTGGCTTGGAGTCAAGTAGGAGCTACTGTGGTCTACAGTTACCATAGTAGCTTGGTGGCAAGGCCATTGGAATGTAGTAAATTTGGGTGTCCTGACAAAAATATGTAATCTTTCATTAAAATCTGCCTCCATTCCCGAGGACTGGAAGGTAACTAAGGTCACTCCCATTCAGTGCTCCCTCTAAACTGTGGAGTCTCGTGAGCAAAAATTCTTCTTTGTGAACTACAGGCATTAAAGTTGTGAGCATGCAATTTGATTACTGTATAAATTAGTTTGCTCTGGAGCCATCCTTCCTGAGCTAAGATAAAAATGTGTGCGCCGGAGGCTAAAAAAACTGTGAGCTGCCTCACTCTAACTCAGCTTAGAGGGAACACTGCTCTCATCTTTAAAAAGGTTTCCAGAGGAGATCCGGGAAATTACAGGCCAGTCAGTCTGACATCAATACTGGGTAAGCTGGTGGAAACTGTTATAAAGGAGATAATTAGTAGGCACATTGATGAACAAAAACTATTGAGGCAGACTCAGCATGGGTTCTGTAAGAAAAGATCTTGTCTCACTGATCTGTTCGTGTTCTTTGAGGGGGTGAACAAACATGTGGACAAGGGGGACCCAACAGATGTAGTTTACCTTGACTTCCAGAAAGCTTTTGATAAAGTTGCTCATCAAAGGCACCTAAATAAGTTCAATAGTCATGGGATAAAAGAACAAGTCCTCTTGTGGATGAAAAACTGGCTAATTAATAGGAAACAGAGAGTGAGTATAAATCGGCAATTTTCACAGTGGAGAAGGTGGCAAGCAGTGGTGTACCACAGAGCTCAGTACTGGGTCCGATGCTTCTTAATGTGTTCATTAATGATTTGGAGCTTGGGAGTAAGCAGTGAAGTGCCTAAATTTGCAGATGACACAAAATTGTTCAGGGTGGTGAAAACCAGGGAGGATTGTGAGGCACTCCAAAGGGATCTGTCGAGGATGGGCGAGTGGGCGTCAACGTGATAAATGGGGCTCAATGTGGCCAAGTACAAAGTGATGCACATTGGGGCCAAAAATCCTAATTATAAATACACGTTGATGGGGTCCGAACTGGCAGAGACTGACCAAGAGAGATATCTTGTAGTCGTAGTAGATAACTCAATGAAAATGTCGAGACAGTGTGTGACTGCAATAAAAAAAGACGAACGCTATGTTGGGGATTATTAGGAAGGGAATTGAAAACAAATCAGCCAGTATCATAATGCCCCTGTATAAATCGATGGTGCAACCTCATTTGGAATACTGTGTGCAATTCTGGTCACCACACCTCAGAAAGGATATTATAGCATTGGAAAAAGTGCAGAAAAGGGTGACCAGAATGATAAAAGGGTTGAAACACTTTCCCTATGAAGAAAGGTTAAAACGCTTCGGGTTCTTTAGCTCAGAGAAATGACGACTGAGGGGTGACATGATCGAGGTTTATAAGATTATGCGTGGGACAGAGCAGGTAGAGAAAGAAGTAGTTTTCTCCCTTTCTCACAATACAAGAACTTGTGGGCACTCAATGATATTGCTGAGCGGTCGGGTTAGAACAGATAAAAGGAAGTACTTCTTCACTCAAGGAGTGATTAACACATGGGATTCACTGCCACAGGAGGTGGTGGCAGCTACAAGCATGGACAGCTTCAAGAGGGAATTAGATAAGCATATGGAGCAGAGGTCCATCAGTGGCTATTAGCCACAAGGTATAGATAGGAACTCTTGGTTTGGGGCCAAGTGATGCTCTGTCTTCTTGGTGCTTGGGGGGGCAACAGTGGGAGGGCTTCTACTGTCCTGGCCCCACTGCTGGACCTCCTGATGGCACCTGGTATTTTTGGCCACTGTGTGACAGAGTGTTGACTGGATGGACCATTGGCCTGATCCAACATTGGCTTCTCTGATGTTCTTATTATTACTGGGACTAATTCCAGTTACTCTGTCAAGAGCTAATTAACCAACATATCTACCAGTGTTACATGCCATAATCTGTTACCCATATCCTTTGGTACTACAGTTAGTACAAGATGTTCTTTGACACCATAGCCCCTTGAGGCAGTTCTAACGCACCTTGGGCATTAAAGGTAAACATAAATTCAGTATTGTGGGAGTGTTCTGTAGGGTTGCTGGCCTCCTGGAGATCTCTTACTATTACAACAATAGATATTGATTCCCCAGGAGAAAATAACTGCTTTGGAGGACAGACTCTATGACATTGGACCCTGCAGAGGTCCCTCCCCTCCCCAAACCCCACCCTTCCCAGGCTCTACCCCCAAAATCTCCAGGCATTTCCCAACCCAGAGCTGACAAGCCCTGGTGTTCTGTTTGCCGGAGTGTTCAATTTCTGATCTAGCGATCACTGTGCTTAATTGCTGTAGATTCAATATTCACAACAAACAGAATTTATGGGCAGGCCTTTCCCTTTTAAGAAGCATCACGCCTTCTGTTTTTCTCTGACTCTATTAATACAGATGAACATCTCCAGTACACAAATTCCATTAATTTATCTTTGTTCTGTTAATACTTCAGCATTTCCGTCTATGCAAAGAACTGTGAATGCTTGAGGAATAATGAGATAGATGGGGAAGGAGGGAGAGGATTAGACTTATTTTCTTGGTTTTGCTTTTATTCAGAACCAAGTTTTGATATACTTCAGCCATGTGCTTCTTTCTGTGGCCTTCTCAGTAAGTCTTCCAAGATTAGTCCAAATGTATTTGGAATGAGCAGAGAACTTGGAACGTTCTTCAGAATGAGCAGCTCAGATTTTAAAGTAGCTCAAAGGTACCCAGGATTAGCCACTTAAAAAAACAGAGATTCATTTATAGTGATGGGCTTATTGGATATCAGCCAAGTTAACACTGTTTAATCTAGCACTGGCCAGGGAAATATATTGATGGGTTTGAGGTGGCCTGTGGTGCTTGTGGTGCTTAATCCTATTGTGTATGAATACATCACTAGTCCTAGGGTACCCAAAGATTAACTGGTTTTTAATATAGCTAATATATTTCTTAGGGTGGATTGTATACTTATCGCAAGCCTTTGTTCTTCATCCCTTGTCCATAGATGACATATACTCCTTCCAAGTATGTTACTCCTTCTTCCAAGTATGAGAGCCAGCTTCTTGTAGTGGTTAAGAGCAGTGGTCTCTAATCTGGAGAACCAGGTTTGATTCCCCACTCCTCCACATGAAGCCAGCTGGGTGACCTTGGGCCAGTCACTGTTCTCTCAGAGCTCCTCAGCCCCACCTACCTCACAGGGTGTCTGTTGTGAGGAGAGAAAAGGAAGGTGATTGTAAGCCGCTCCATGACTCCTTTGGGCAGTGAAGAGTGGGGTATAAAACCAACTCTTTTTTTCCTTATGTTAGGCTGTATCATTATTATTAAGGGAAGCCAGCAATAGTGTAGTCTAAGGTTCATTCTTTCTCTGAGAACTCAAATGAATTTTTTTTGGTCAAATTTGATGAGCTGACATAGGAGCTTCTCTCTCAAGCTGTTCAAATATCTTATTGTAGTAGATGATGTGCATTTGGTAAGTAGTCAACAGTATATTGTTGTTGTTCAGTCGCACAGTCGAGTCCGACTCTTTGCGACCCCATGGACCAGTTCACGCCAGGCCTTCCTTCAGTATATAGCTTGAAGAAATAAAAGTTATACTTTAAACTATATGCAAAAGGTATATGAGTAATCTACAAGGTGAAAATAGTAATTAATATATTTAGATACTGTATAAGGGCATCAAATAGATCAAATGATGTAAACAAAATTCCCCATATTTGTATTTCTGTATGTTTGTCTTTGTATGTCTGTTATATAAAATTTAAAAAGTTATATAAAAAACAGTATATAGCTTGAAGGAACTATGCAAGTAAGAATGTGGTCTTACAATGCTCTTTGCGAAATTTGGGAGACATCTGTCTGAAACTTCGAGACTGTCCTTTCATGCTTGTGATCTGCTTGATAAAGTAATGTTGGAAATTCATCTTTGGAGAAATAGAAGAATATGTCTGACTACAAAAATTAAGTTTAAGAACAGAAAACCAGTGAAAATTTCTGAAATTTACAGTACAGCTGCCTATGTGTCATGTTCCTGTACGACTAGCCCAGTTAAATAAATTACGGACAAGTACTGCGTAGCTTATGGCTGACAACTTCTGTGATCATTGATGGTGCTAAAAGCTTCTCCCATCTTTGACATGAATTGCTAACATTTACAAGTGTTAACGAACTGGGTAAAACTTATGACAGTGATTGTACTAGAATTGCAGGAAGGAACCCTGTAGCCTTTCTGGCTCCATCTTTGTCATTATCTTTTCATATCTTGGCTTCTAATGGTTAAGCAATATATTGTTCAATTGACTTGGGAAACCCTTTAATTTTAATCTCTGTATTGCAATACAAAGCTTCAGTAATTCGGCAACAGTAGTTAACAACAAACAATTGGCTAAATCTAAGTGGAAGGTTTGGAAGAAAGAAATGAAAGATATGTAAAAACGTTAAAAACACAAAGTATGTGGACTTGTTTAGCATACAAATGTTACACTAGTTATGCAAATTTCAGTATCAATTTATTACGCGTCTATATGACCGAAGTCTTGACCAAAAGAGAATTCAAAGTTATGCAAATTAAAATACAATGAATACAAAATGGATTATGCCGTCTATTGCATTCAAAGTTGCAACCCCGGAAGAGTAAGTATACACCAGGAAAGAATTCCAATACTGTTGGTAGCAGTATTGAAATGGAAAAAGTATATGAGAATAGAATAAGTTGATGTTATTGAATTAATGGATAAACTTCAGCTCATTGACTGTAAAATCATAGTGGAAATCCAATGCTTCACTGAAAGCCAGTCTGGCAAACAAATCCAAATAAATAATTTTCACAGTTAGAAATTACTTGAAGTAATGTGCTGCTTGCCCCTTTAAAAACATTGTTCATTGAATAGCAGAGTTTAGACAATGGATGACTTGATGTGATTCTTACACATTTGTAGATTCAGAGTTCATATAATTAAATATAGTGTTTTTCTCTTGTTTTTGCAGTTGACAAGGGAAAGCAGAGGAGTCCTAAGAACTCATGCATACAAACCCGCGGATCTACTGAAGTGCATTCTACAGAAACAAAAACACACGAGTTGACGCAATACAAAAGAAAATGTGAACACCAAAGTGGAATTATCCAACAACTGAAGAAATGCTTGGCAAGCAGTAACAGGAAATTTGAAGCATTAACTCTAGTAATCCAACACTTACAGTCTGAGGTAAAATTACTCTAGTACTTTAAATGTTCTTTACATTGTTTTTTGTTTTTTTGCACATTTCCATCTATTAAATCTAAACAGCTGAAAAGTGTCTACATGCAGAGAGAAATGTTTGCGTGTTTAGAGCCATTTGTGCGGAAACAAAGATATAAATCTGTATTCAGAAAGTGTTTGGACAAACACCCTTTGCTGTAGAGGAACGGTGCCAAACTGCGAAACTGTGCAATAATTGAAACTACTAGAGAAGAGACCAACTTTGAGCTGTTCCACTCTAAAGAGAGATTCTGTGTTTAAATAATGGCAAGTGTTCCAGTTTAGATGTTCACTTCTGTGTTCCATATCGCGACAGGAGCAGAATGGGGAGGATGTGTGAGGTTTTAAGGACTACTGCTGTGAGTGGGAAGATAGTGAGTAAAATGGTGAAGAAAGGTCTGAACAGATCTTTTTTGTTGTTCAGTTGCATAGTCGAATAATCTGTTTTACTACAAGGTCCACCACAGTACAGAGGGCACATTTTTTGTCCCAATGGGAATCCAAAGTGGCTTACTACATCATTTCTACCCTTCCATTTCATCCTCACATCAATCCTGTGAGGTAGTGCGCTTCTGTGGCAGGAGTGAGGATGGAAAGCAAGGAGGTGTGGCTCACAGTTCATTAAGTGTGTGTTAAAACACACTCAGACTTCAGCGTCCCTCACTGTATAGTATCAAATGACTAACTGGTTGACAGTTTGACATAATGAGAGTTGGTATAGCTGCCTGCTGAAAGCAGAAATCAGTGTTACCAAGTTCTTCCATTTGGGCACTTTTAACTCTGTTCAGATTTAATGTCATTGGTCATCCACTGCTTGTGAATTTCAAATGCACTGAGAGGAGATGGTATTTGTGGGGGCAAAACCTGAACCTGGGAAGAAACAGAATTTTATCAAATGCATCCTCTTTGGAACAGGTGTGGGTGAGGTTAGCTGTTCAAAGCTGCAAGTCATAAGCCCTGCTTTTAGATTTCGCATTGTGAATTCTACTCCTTCCCGTTACCAATAAAATTGAAATTTAAAGTGGAAACAACAAAAGTAGTGTAGTGCTAAAACCAGTGATCTAAACTGTTAGTATTGGAAGAGCTGGGTCTAAGGAGTCACAGGGAAGGGGGGACAACTTGCAAACCTTGCCGTCTAGGATTCTCTTTATTCGATTAGGCTTAAGCAGGCTGATTTGGGCCATTTCCATGCAGGTTATTAGCTCCAGTTTTGCTCCTGGGAGGTGAGTTTTTTCTAGGTTCCCCCGAGCATTGCAATGCATTTGTTTACCTCCCATGGCTTTCCCCCAGTCTTTTAAAAAACTGTTTTGTTCCAAAGTTTGGGAAAGATTGCAGCAAAAGGCTGGGTGGCCGCTGGGTGGGCAAGACCAGATTTTCCCAGTTCCACCCGCCCCCCCTTGGCAACCAGTTTCCTCACAGCAGCCATTTCCTCCCCTGCCACCAGGGGGCGGATTTGTTCTTCTAATGGGCAATTATCATATTGCTGTATTCGTATAATATGTGTAACAGGTTCTCTGAGTTCCTATTTTCCATTTTTAAAAATCCAGCGAATTTTTTGGAGGGAGTTATGTATAGAGAAAGGCATATTGTCACAACTGGGGCATTAGGGACTTTTAATTTTAAAATGAAAGATGTGAATCCAGAGAACCTGTTGGTACCCAGTTTTTAAAAACCGAAAAGGCCCTAGTTGTGTGGGATAGGGGCAGAGAATGGCTGCTGCTGGGGCGGGGGAACTCTGCCACTTGTAAGTCCCAGGGACCATTTCCAAAGTAGTGAAATTCCTGACATTGACATTTTAGAAACTGTGCATTATGTGAACATTTCCACAGTAGAGCTTTCCTCACCAGGTGCAGATCCGAATTTTTCTCCTTCTTACCCCATGTTTTGGAACTCGCTAAAACTGGGGCTTCCGAAAATGCGGGGTAAAAAGGAGAAAATTTCTGGTCTGTGCCTGGTGAGGAAAAATCTACTGCATTCACACAATGCACAGTTTTTAAAATGTCAATGTGGGGAATTTCATTACTGAAGAAATGGTCCTACTATTGTATTGGTAGCCACAGCAGAAACAGAAAAACTACACGTGCCTGTCCCCCTGTGGAAAACACGGTCTTCTCTTCCCTCCCCCCTTTTTGTTTAACTGACACTCAGCTGCTCTCAGTGTTCCATCCTAATGGAGAGTGCTCAGCCCTTATCTGGCCGGAGGCCTATTGTCCTTAGGTTTTCTCTTTTGTAAATTAACAAAAGATGAAGTCATATTTTTATTCATACCTGGAGAGTGTCTTGAGTACATAGAAACTCACATTTTGTGTATTTGTGGCTTGGTTTTGTGGCTTTTGTCGTGGACACAGGGATAAAGACAGTTTATTATTTAATATCCAGATAGAACTTTATGGATGAGATTGTAGTAATCAAAATTGCTTCTGCATGTTTCAGACAGAAGAGGAAAGTAGTGGAGTGAAAAGCCGTTTGAAAAGCAGTTGTAAAACCTGTATATGTAGCGCAGATCAAAGTGAAAAATTACGGTCCTTTGTGGTAGATCAAAGTACATGCATAAGCTATTTTTAGATGTTAATTATTGTTAATTTGGGGATATGCCTGGTTGCCTGGTCCAACAGGACGCCTAATGCTATGAAATGAAGTTAATAGGTACCCTAAAGGTCAGATTTAATATAAAAGTCATAAGGAAGGAAGTGCTGAATCATTCAGAGTCTGTGTCTCTCTGAAAGAAAAATATGGTCCTTTCTGAGCGGCTCGTTTCTTTGCCCGTGATTCTCCCACACATTTTTCTAGGACCTTTGCTTCCCCCTTATTCTAGTCCCTACGTCTTTTTAAATACTGCATCTTCCACTCTATAGATATATATCTAACCCTGAGCCTTATTTCCGTAATGGGGCTTTCCTTGCACAATGAACAGATTTTGCTCTGTATTTAAACCATCTATGTTTTTCCAAATCTTGTACTCAGTTTTGTGTGCTTATGTTCTAGTACTCAGTCCACGATCCTTGTTTCTCTTGCTTGTTATACATGTCAGCAGGGGTCATTTGGGGCCGGAGCGTACCGGAGCACCGGGAGCTGGCAGCCCGGGAGCTGGCACAAATGGTGGTGGCAGCAAGCCCCCACCCCCAGCTCCCCACGCCGAAGCGCTGCGGCCAGGGGGAGGTCTGAAGAGGCCCATCGCTGGCTTCCCAGGGCCCGCGCTGGAGCGCTGCGGCCCAGAGGAGGCCTAAGGAGGCCCGTCGCCAGCCTCCCAGGGCCCACATTGGAGCGCTGCAGCCCGGGATAGGCCTGAGGAGGCCCATCGCCGGCCTCCTGGGGCCCGCACTGGAGAAGGGAAGGGAAGGCTTTTGAAGATGCCCCCTCTTTTGCTTCCCCTTCTGACATCACTTCCGGTGATGTTAGGAGGTCTGGCATATGCTAATGAGCTATTATGCTAATAGCCTAGTAGCTCATTAGCATACTTATGCTAATGAGCTCCTGCAGCTCTTTTTCTACGAAATGACCCCTGCATGACAGGTATTGCCCCTAACATAGTTATGTACCTATGATGTTCCCTTTGATAAGTGAATACATTGCTGTTTCTCACCTAGTTTCCCATATGTGAAATGGAAATCGCCTTGTTGCTTACTGCTTGTGTAGTGATGTGACAGACTGTAAATCACTGTGCAAACGGCGGAAGCTTAGAGTGATATTTTTAAGAGTTTAAATTAAAGGTGTTATTTTTCCCAATGAATTCTGTGGATTGGTGAAGTACCCTAAAGCCAGATTCCACGACATCTGTTAAAAGCAGGGGCTGGTTGGCTGTTGCAACCATTGCAAAGAGTCCTGATGGGTTAGTGGCCTGTCTTGCTGTTTTCTAGGTGTGTTCTCTCCATTAATCACAGCAGAACCCACCTAATACCTTTCATTAGGGCAATTTAAGAAGTAACAAAGCAGCATACAGTTTTTTCAGTTGTCCAGAACTATTCTCAAGCTGGATGTTTTAAAAAATCTCATGGTCATCCTGACCTGGGTAGTCTAGGCAAGCCCAGTCTTGTCAGATCTTGGAAGCTAAGCAGGGTTGACTCTGGCAAGTACTTGGATGGGAGACCTCCTTAAAATACAAGAGGCGGAGGCAGGCTTGATTCGGCCACCTCTCTGAATAACCTCCAGGCTCCCGGTAGAGCTTAGTCACCAGAGGTAGCCATGACTTCCAGGTACACGCATGTGCACGCGCGCACACATATAAAAAAGTGGCAATTGAAAAAAAAATCTCATGGGCAGATGGCATGTTTCAGGCTGTGCTCTGAAGACCTTGTCTTGCTAGCAGTTTCGTGTGAATTGCAGACCAGTATGCGGACTGGAAATGCTGCTGGTAACAGGTTGTCTGGTTTTTGTATTTTCAGCGGGATGGCTACACGGTTTGCCGTTTCATCCCAGAAGGCCAAAGTTGCAGTTTGACAAGGCTTTAAGAGCATGTCCTGAAACATTCTTCCTTCCCTTTAAAACGTCTAGCCTCATGAATAGGACTCAAATGCTTGTTATTTTGGTTGGTCTCAATAAAGGCATTTCATGGCTTCTGCATTTGGATTTTGCTTTGGACCAGTGGGACTAATTGCATCCCTTTTCTCCAATAATGAGGTTCAAAATTGCAGGCCATTTTAGCTCTGCGGTTTGCTAGTTGAGGCTTAAAAATTGCTGATGTCGATTGTGTTTATTTTACAACTGCATATATATCACCTTGAGCCCATCTTAGAAGAAAATGTGATTAAACTGGGGGGAAACCCCTGTATCTGCAGCTTTGAAATGCTTGGCAAGTTGCCTCAGTGACCTCCAAGTAAACTACAGCTCTTCATCACAAATTACTTGCAGCTATTAATTTATTACATGTCTTATTGATCTCTTAATGCTTAACATGTTCCAGCTTTAGCAGTTCTACTTATTTATACATAAGAGGTTACAATTTGACAGGATAACTCTTCTGGCACTGTGCCTTTTAAATGTAAACTTGGCACACATTTAGCAGTGCTTTTTCATATTTTGGTGCAGGAGAAGAAAGATATTTCAGTGGGCAGGATACACAAAGTTCAGAGGCCTATTGGACATACTGAAGATTAATATTCTCTCTCTGTGTGTGTATCTTTATGTACTGAAGATTAATATTCTCTCTGTGTGTGTGTATCTTTATGTCCAACAGACATATGCATTTTAAGAACTTCTCTAATTTAAAATCAGAGTGGTTTGTGCTCCCCCTTGGTTGGAGACCCCGATTTGGTAATCCAAATAACCCATCCTTCTATTTAATCTTTGTTTATCATTCAGAATATGGTGTATGCTAATTATTTGCTCTTGCATGCTGAAGCTATAAAGTCATATTTTTCTATTACTTTGAAAGAAATAAAGTGTTACCAGCTTCTCAGTAACTGCAAGCAAATTCCCGCTTAGGAGAAAGTGAAGGAAGGCTTTATCGCTATATAATTTGAATCTGTATGAGATTGCATAGTGTTCTGAGGATTCAAAATAAGCCATGAATATAATTCTGTAGTATTTGCACGTTTCTGTTAATGGCACAGAACACCAGAAATGCTGAGTAAACACATTTCATTTTTAATGCTATTAGTTTTCCTGCATGACACATTAAAGAGATGGCTGAAAATAAAAGGAAAATATACAGACATTCCTCTTCAATTATGTTGTTATCCGATGCTGAATTCTGCATATGGCACTGGATGAACTGATTTAAGATAGAGAATATTGTGTACCTGATTTAAATGGCCAGAAGCAAGAGAACAAAGTATAAA
>NW_015164673.1:1112675-1145211 GCF_001447785.1 Gekko japonicus
AGTTACTATAATAATAGTTTATGTTGTAAATAAATGGAGCATTTATATAATCCACTGGTATCAAACCTTTGAATGTTATCAGCCATGTGTATTTTTGCACCACAGGATTGGGTGCGTAGAAATGGGGAGGGGAAAGCATTTGTGAATCTAAAGGATTTCTGTTTGTCTTCCTATACAAGGGCAGTAGTGAAGTTCATGTACTTGAAGACAAAATGTCCTGACCTTTCCAAAGGCAGGCTGGCTGGTACTACTGAGGCAGAATAGCATTTCTACCTGAGGACAGTATAAGCTATCCATTTCCCCCCCAAAGCTTTAAATTCAGTTTATTTGCTATTGGAAAGTGAAGCAATAGATTTGTGGTATTTATAATCAAGCTCAAGTTAAGCAATTGTGCCTGAATGTTCATGCTGCGATAGCACGTGTCCTTTTACATTATTTTGGTAATGCTTGATTCAGATTGGCTAAAAGAATGAGGAAAATGCTTATGTGACTGGCTGCAGATTTATTTATTTAAAATATTCTCCTCTCCCCTAACAATTATTGTCAAAGTGTTTAAGTGAATACAAGTTGAAACAATTAAGACTACCAGGTCCCCCCTGCTGGGGGATGGGGGGTAAGGTTGCCAGACCCAGATTGGGGAATTCCTGGAGATTTGGGAGTGGGGCCTGGGGAGGGCAGGGACCTCAGTGGGGTATGACGCCACAGAGTCCACCCTCCAGAGCACCCATTTTCTCCCAGGGAACTGATCTCTGTAGTCTGGAGACAAGCTGTAATTCCAGGGGGGTCCCCAGGCCCCACCTGGAGGTTGGCATCCTAAAATACAACATTAAAACAAGAAGACAATCAACATATAACTGAGCAGTTAGAAATTATTAAGCTATTAAAAGCAACACTGGAGATAAAATTGAATCCATTTTTAATTTTTTATTATTCTTTTTGCTAGTAGTGTGAATGTAGACTGTAGCTAGCTTGCCTTTTAATCCAGGTTATTTTCCAAAGGTATATGTAATGTGACTGAAGCTTACTTCACTTCAGCTTGAAAATGCAATTTTAAAAATCCTGTTTTTGTCCATGCTTTACAACAGTAAACTACTATCATTAAAACTACCATCAGAAACTAGTAGGGTTGCCAAATGTTTTTTACCTGGCGGCGGGGGGCTCCTGTCCGGCGTCCTGAGTGCGTGCTGCCATTTGAGGGGAAAACTTTGTTTTCCCCTCAAATGGCTGTGCCCCCGCCCCCAGCGTGCCCGGCGTCATGACGTCACATCCGGGTGACATGCACGCGGGGGTGGGGTTCCCCCGGGGCCCAATTCCGCGGGGGGGGGAAATTGGGCCTCCAAAGCGGGGGGAAATCCGCCCCCCGGGGGGACTTGGCAACCCTAGAAACTAGTGGGTTATGAAATGGCTAATTTATTCTGGAAAAAGTTAGCTTTCATACCTACTTTACCTTTACTGTATTATATGTTTATTATAATTACTTTAATAACTCATTCAATCCCATGAATTGCAAGAAGCTTTCCCCCTCTAAAATGCCTGAGTACTGTTCTGCTACTATCAAGTAATACAACTGTTTGTTCATTTAACTTCACTAGGATGTGGTCTGTAATTCTGGCACAGGTAGGGAAACTCAATTTCCTGCAAATTTTATCACCATCTATCAGTTTTAAAATAACAGCTTTCTCATTCACTTGTAGAAACCACTTAATTTAGGAATTTACTTGGACTAGAAGCTTTAATGAGATTAATGAAATTTAGTGCATAATAAATGTAATTTATTTTACTGCTCATTCTTATTGTCACTTAAATGACATCATAAAATATACCGGGAAACCTTGACTGGCTGTTCAGTACTTTCCAAGAATTATGCATATTTTATTTTTTTCCTACTTAAAAAACCCCATTCCATATACACTTCAAAGGATGATATGAAACATATATGAAGTAGACCATATTATATTGACAGTACTCCTTGGAAACTGAAGTATCAGTTTCCTAAATAACTAGAGAAAATTCAAATAATTTCCCTCCAGTTCCTCCGGGTTATATATTTCTAATTTTACAGTTAAGCCATCATAATAGCATTTTAAAAATAATTTAGCTGGATGAGTGTAAATAATGCATTAAACACAAGTGTGTCATATCCCCCGCCCCTCCCCTAAGTTTCGGGAGGGGGTATTTCATTGACTTCTCCAAGAACTACCGATTTCCAGATTTCTAAAAAGGCTGCTACTTGAGTACAGATGTAGTGTACAGACAGTATGAAACTTACTAGCTTTGTAACTATGTGCAAGTTATAGGCTTGCCAAGTCCCCCCAGGGCGGCAGATCGGGCCCCGGGGGGGACCCCACCCCGACATGCACGTCACCCGGAAATGACACGACCACGCCGGGCATGCTGGGGGCAGGGTCACGGTCATCCGAGGGAAAACTCTATGGTTTTCCCTCGGATGGTCGTGGCCCCCGCCTCAGCGTGCCCGTCGTCGTCACGTCACTTCCGGGTGACGTGCGCGCACTCCAGCCGCCAGCCAGGAGTCCCCCGCTGCGGCTCAAAAAGCACTTGGCAACCCTAGCAAGTTATGATTCTAGACCTGGAACTCGTTCTCACAAACAGCAGATGAAGTTAACCTGTTTTTTTTCCATAATAGTCTTTATTTATTTTAACACCACACAGGACTCAACAACATAACCCTCCACCAACCAAACACACCATCTACATCTAATACAGAACCTCCTAGTCAACTTAAACATCGTCTAGCCGTCTAGCCATTTATATACCGGTGACCAAACGTTCTTGAATCTTGAGCTCATATTTCCGTTTATCTTTTGAGTTAGATTGTCCATTTCGGCAATATCAATCATTTTGTTAATCAGTTGTTCTTTTGTCGGTACCTGTTCCGCTTTCCATTCCCTAGCTAAGTTAACCTGTTTTTTAACTGTGAGGCCATCCATTAGGTAGGATTAGGGTTGCCAGCTCTGAGTTACATAAGAACATAAGAGAAGCCAATGTTGGATCAGGTGAATGGTCCATCCAGTCCAACACTCTGTCACACAATGGCCAAAAATACCAGGTGCCATCAGGAGGTCCACCAGTGGGGCCAGGACACTAGAAGCCCTCCCACTGTTGCCCCCCCCCCAAGCACCAAGAATACCGTGCATCACCCGCCCCAGCCTGTGAGTTCCTACCTTGTGGCTAATAGCCACTGATGGACCTCTGCTCCATATGTTTAGCCAGTTCCCTCTTGAAGCTGTCCATGCTTGTAGCCACCACCACCTCCTGTGGCAGTGAATTCCATGTGTTAATCACTCCTTGGGTGTGAAGAAGTACTTCCTTCTATCTGTTCTAACTCGACCGCTCAGCAATTTCATGGAGTGCCCATAAGTTCTTGTATTGTGAGAAAGGGAGAAAAGTACTTCCTTCTCTACCTGCTCTATCCCATGCATAATCTTATAAACCTCGATCATGTCACCCCTCAGCCATCGTTTCTCCAAGCTAAAGAGCCCCAAGCACTTTAACCTTTCTTCATAGGGAAAGTGTTCCAACCCTTTTATTATTCTAGTCACCCTTTTCTGCACTTTTTCCAATGCTATAATATCCTTTTTGAGGTGTGGTGACCAGAACTGTACGCAGTACTCCAAATGAGGACGTACCATCGATTTATACAGGGTCATTATGATACTGGCTGATTTGTTTTCAGTTCCCTTCCTAATAATCCCCAGAGTAGCGTTGGCCTTCTTTATTGCAGTCACGGGGTGGAGCCTGAGGAGGGCACGGTTTGAGGACCAGAGGGATTTTAATGGGGTATGATGCCATAGAGTCCACCTTCCAAGGTGGTCATTTTCTCCATTGTCTCTTTCACCTGGAGATCAGTTGTAATCCCAGATCTCCAGCTACCACCTGGAGGTTGGTAACCCTAGGTAGGATGCATGCCTCAGTCAGCAGGTTTGAGACACATTGGATTTTTTAAATGTTATGCAAGGAGCAATTGGGGGGGGGGGATAAGAAAGGCTGCAGTGATCGGGGAAAGCAGGGAAGATGCCTTCCTCTGCTTTTGCTGCTTACGATCCAAGCCTTGATCGTTCTCTGCTTGACTGTGCCACTTCAGACTACGGGTGAGAGATCATACGACTGGATTCTCTTCCACATGAAATATTTTCCTGTACCCCGCCAAATTAATAAATTGCTGGAAAAAGGCTTTCTCCCTAATATTCCAGATGCCATGTTTGTAGGGGCCTTCTGTATAGAGGAGTATTCAGTGACGTTGACTTCCACCATGCACACTCTCGGTCCAGTAAACTGGGTCGTCTCCTTCTATAGACGTGAATGAGGCTTCAGAGTTGTGTTAGAGACTCATTATTTAATCCAATGATTGAAAAAAAAGATTTCAAATCAGTTCCATATTTTTAATCTAAAGGGAGCTATTTGCGCTTGATACTAACGTCAATAAGCTTGCAGGAGGATGCACAGATTGCTAAATTTCAAGAGATTTTAGGGAGAACTTCTTGGGCAAAAAGAAGTGTTAAATAGTTTTGAAAAAGGATAGCAAACATTATTGGTTACCATTAGGGTTGCCAGCTCTGGGTTGGGAAATACCTGCAGATTTGGGGGGTGGATAGGTGGAAACCCCCGCCCCAGAGGCCCGTTCCCCGCCGCCGGTGGATCGGGCCCCGGGGGGGGGGCCCCCCCCGAAAATCACCCGGAAGTGACGCGGGCACGCCAGGCACACTGGGGGCGGGGCCACGGTCATCCGAGGGAAAACTCTATGGTTTTCCCTCAGATGGTTGTGGCCCCGCCTCCAGCGTGCCTGGCGTGCCCGCGTCACTTCCGGGTGATGTGGATGCGGCCGCTCGTGCTCCAGCCGCAAGCCGGGAGTCCCCCGCTGCGGCTCAATTCTCACTTGGCAACCCTAGGGGTGGAGCCTGTGGAGGGCGGGGTTTGGGGAGGGGAAGGACCTCCGCAGGGTAAAATGCCATAGTCAGCCCTCCAAAGCAGCCATTTTCTCCAGGGGAACTGATCTTAGTCATCTGGAGATCAGCTGTAATAACAGAAGACCTGCAGGTGCTACCTGGTGCCAAAGGATGGGAGGGTTTTCTTTCCTATTTATATATTTTCCCTTTTTGCTGACAGGATGAGAGCAAAGCTATATTATGTATTCCCTCTATCAAGGAAAATCCTAGGTTGCTTGGGGAAGGTGAGGGGTGTGATTGTGAGGGTGGTGGGCAAGTAGGGGTCATGGGGAGATTGAGCAGGGAGAGGAAACTGGAATTTATGAGCATAGAAGCAAAGATAGGAAATGGGTTTTGCATAAATGGGAGATGCCAGTAGATGGGATACTAGTACTGAACCGAAAAAAGGGGCAGGTTTGATGTGTGTGTTTTTCCCCATGAAACCCCCCCCCCCCCTTCTTCCTTTTCAGTTATTTCTCTTTTCCCTGGCAGAAGGGTGCGAAATCAGTTGCATGTGGATAGGTGTGGGGAGGACTGGTCTCCATGCCTGAAGCAACAGGGTCATTGCTCCTGTGCACTGCAAAACAGGGGTCATTTAGTAGAAAAAGAGCTAGGGGAACTCATTAGCATAACTCATTAGCATATACCACACCCCCTGACATCACCGGAAGTGTGTCATAAGGCCACACACCCCGCCCCCAATGGTCCCGGCCGCCACCACCGGCCTTGCAGCTCCACTGCCGAGTTCCCTCTTCTCCTGCCTCCTCCTGGCTGAATGAGGGCCGGAAGCGGGGTGGACGGAAGCGGGGGGCGGGGCTTCGTCATGTGCCCCGACCCCCAGTACCTCACCTGGGGGAACTGCGTTCCCCCGCGATCCCCCCCGAAATGACCTCTGCTGCAAAACCAGTGGCCTCTTCTGCCTTGCGTTGCTTTCAAATGGATGAACATTTTGGTGCATTCCCTAATATAAGGGAGGATTGACCTGTTTCCCTTGACAGTGGATACCATTTTGCTCTCATGCCTACACCCCAACTGAAGATCAGGAAATAATGACAGCAAACTGATAAGGGGGGAAGATAAGCAGTAGAATGAAGGCTGAGTGTGGGCCGCAAACGTCTTTACACATGAGCCTCTGCCCCCACTGTCAGCCTTCATTCTACTGCTTTCCTCGTAGAAACACAGCCTTGTGAAAATCAGATGCAGCATTAGGAAAACTGCTGGTTATTCCTTTCGCCGCCTGTTATGATGAGCCCAGTTTCAGACTGAACGTTTTATTGATCTGGAAGGCTGGCCAATCCTTCACTTTTCTGGAACTTGCTGATCTTGCATTTTATAGATTATTTTTATCTTCAATTCTGCTTTTATTACATGTTTGCACTTCTGTGGCTTGTTGCCGTAATAAATGCCTGACTGACTGACTGACTGGCATGTTTGCACCATTACACTTATCGAGCTTAAACGAATAGATTACAATGGTGTGGAGTGGGTAGGGTTACCAACCTCCAGGTGGTGGCTGGAGACCTTCCACTATTACAACTGATCTCCGGGCGAAAATGGCCACTTTGGATGGTGGACTCTATGGCATTATACCCCACTGAAGTCCCTCCCCTCCCCAAACCACTCCCTCCTCAAGCTCCGCCCCTAAAATCTATAAACATCTTAATCTTCAGAATAAATATCCTTGTAAACCAGACCACTGTCATCCTCATACTGTAGGGAGTTGATGTGGGGGACAGAGTCAGAGAGTGGCTGGATTTTGCAAGGCCACCTGGCAACCTCATAGCTGAGGTATGATTTAAAGCCGAGACTTCCTATTTTGCTGCCGCTCTGATACCACCTTTCTATTTAGAAAAAAACAGTGCCGTGTAAAGCAGCTTACCGGACTTCTGGAGTTCAGGCTTAAGTTTTGGAGCTCTTTGGAGTTTGGTGTAGTGGTTAAGTGTGCGGACTCTAATCTGGGAGAACCGGGTTTGATTCCCCACTCCTCCACTTGCACCTGCTGATGTGACCTTGGGTCAGTCACAAGCTCTGGCACAGCTGTCCTTGAAAAAGAGCAGTTTGTGTCAGAGCTCTCTCAGCCCCACCCACCTCACAGAGTGTCTGTTGTGGGGAGGGGAAGGGAAAGGAGTTTGTAAGCCGCTCTGAGACACCTTTGGGTAGTGAAGTGCGGGGTATAAATCCAATCTCTCCTCTTCTCTTCTCTTCTTTATCCAGTAGAAGGTTACAGGTTACTTCTGGGATTGTATTTGTTATAGCTGTTAGCTATCAACACTTAACTTCTGTCCAGTGTAGACTTTATAAGAAGGCTCTTGCTGGATCAGGCCAGTGGCTCATCCAGTATCCAACCACTAGCTGTGGAGGGCCAAAAACAGGGCACAGAGGAAAAGGTCTTCCCCGATGCTGGTTTCCCAGCGCTGGTATTCAGAGGTTAACTTCCTCCGGATGTGGGGGTTCTATTTAGTCATTCTGGCTGGTTCTCCTTTAAAGCAATCCATGCTAGTGGCTGTCACTACATCAAGCGGCAGAGAATTCCAAGTTTAATTACTTGCTGACTAAAGAAGTACTAATCCTAAAAGAAATCAACCCTGACTGTTCCCTGGAAGGCCAGATAATGAAACTGAAGCTCAAATACTTTGGCCACCAAATGAGAAGGGAGCACTCACTGGAGAAGACCCTGATGCTGGGAAAGATTGAAGGTCAAAGAAGACGGGGACGGCAAAGGATGAGATGGTTAGACAGCGTCATAGATGCACCGAACATGAAATTGAGCCAACTTCAGAGGACGGCGGAAGACAGGAAGGCCTGGCGTGATCTGGTCCATGGGGTCACAAAGAGTCGGACTCGACTGTGCGACTGAACAACAACAAAGAAGTACTTCCCTTTGTGTATCCTGAATCTATTACACATCAGTTTCCTTGGGTCCCCCCTAGTTCAAATATTATGAGATATGGAGAAGAAGTTCTCTGTCTACTTTTTCTGGCCTGTGCATTATTTTATTGACCTCTGTTGCATCCCACCCCCAAGTCATAAGCTTCCTTCTACTTGTGCATTTAGTGTGTTTCAGACCTTGTGAAACACTAGAGCGGCACATTCGACTTCACTAGCGTAGCTTGCCAAAAATTGTTGCTGTCCCCCACACACCCATATTTTGAGTGAGATCTAGCATATTTGCTGACATAGTGTAGGCATGGACTTTGACTTCAGAAAGGTTCCTGGCTCTGTGTGGCATCTTGGACATATATGAAGGGCTGCCAGGCTCCAGGTGGGGCCTGGAAATCTCCAGGAAGTAGATGTCTGGATTACAGAGATCAGCTCCCCTGGAGAAAATACCTGTTTTGGAGTGTGAACTTCTGACAGCTTCCTGTCAGAGAGGAGCCCAGCTCCTATATACATCTCTCTTCTACCTGACAAAAGCTGCCGTGGGTATTAAATGTTTTCTGATTTAGTTGTTTACCTGACACCCTAGGCTTCTATTTTACATGGCTAAAATATTTGCATTAGTCTCCTTTCTTTAGCTTAAGGCATCCAAGAAGCTGGTTCAGTGCAAGGTGATTGCCTGATGTTTTGTGTATCAATCTGGGTGACCCTCAGATCTAGGTGACCCTCAAGGCCATTTAATTTAACAGTACTGTATTCTACTACCCTAATAGGGTGCAGTTGCACCCTTCTCCAAGAACACTGTATTCTACCACCCTAATAGGGTGCAGTTGCACCCTTCTCCAAGAACACTGTATTCTACCACCCTAATAGGGTGCAGTTGCACCCTTCTCCAAGAACACTGTCTTAATTGTTTCTATAACTTAGGATTGATAGGAGTGGCTGGCCACTAATCGAGTTATCAGATAAGTGGATTTTTCTTATTGTGAGTTTTAAACCAATTTGCTGATGGAATGAACGTCTTGATAGTAACCAATGTATTCTCAAGGTGGGGCTCTCTGTCTGCATGGCAGTTTTTGCTCTTGAATTCAACTACCGTAGTTCTTTGTACACTTGCTACCTTTAAAATCCTGATGCCGTTTAAGAATATTTCCCACGTGCCCAGGTATTTATTATTTACCATATGTATGGAGTTTAAAGTGCAGACTTCTTTACAGGCTTTTCCTCAACATCCTAGCGTTCAGGTCACTGGTATTTCTGTTTTAGTATAGGCTATATAATCTGCAAACTGAAGTAGATACTCATTTGTCCAAGGTTATCCAGTGGTTTTATGACGAAGCTGGGGTTTGAACTGAACTCAGCTGACCCATATCAATATTAACTGGCTGTAGCTTGGCAGTGTGCATATTTCTGTTTCTGAAAAGCACCACTTATTAGGAGGATGAATCTTATTTTGAGGAAAACTAAAGAACAATCCCCCAATCCCTTCTGGTGGGGGAGGGGGCTGGCGATTCAGCCGGGGGCTTGCAGCGTAGACGGACCCTGCCACCTTTAGGAGAGCTGCACCCTAGAAATCAATGGGCTTAGAAATGTGCAGTTGTGTTTAGGATGGCCCTGTTAGACTTTACCAACTGTTTCCAAACTGGGAATAAGTTGTAAATGACCTGAATTGTAGTGCTTTGGAGGGAAACCTGTAAGGCTGTCAGTAAGCAAAAGTTTCCTGTTGGTTGCTCAAGTTTCTAATGAATGGGCCGTCTCATTTGCTCAAATCCATCTCCTTCCTTCACGTTTATCCCTCCCTGCATCATCTGGATTTTGAGACTGTAGCCTCCTTGGAGCGGGGACCTAGCTTCTGATGATTATGTAAAGCACCATATGTTATATGGGCTCTACATTAATGGATAATTGTGTAGTAATATTGGCAGGGGCTGTTCTTTTCCCCAGCTCATTTCATTCATGTCATCTTTTTCTTCGGATTTATACACTGAGGCAAAGCCTAGAATAACTAATTCAGAAAAGCTAAAAATAAGATCCATTATCCATGGAAGAGGTCAGGATTTTATCCCCCCCTCCCCTCGTTCTCCCCCCGCCCCTTTACTGTACCAGCTGATATTTGAGTAAGTGGCAATCGATCTTCGTAATGTCTGGTTCTCATTTTTCAAAAAAACGAAAGGGCTGTGGCTTTAAGTAATCACTGGCTGCTTGTGCCAAGTCCAAGAGCTGCAGTGTCTGCTTCTGTTGGGGGAGAGGCCAGTAGAAGAAGAAGTACGGTAACTGCACAGCACGATGAAGTAGGGGGCTGACTGGGCCGTGTCCAATGGGGAGCTAGCTAGCAGTGAGTTAAATGCAGCCCGACCAGTTTTAGTTTGTGGTGGTGCTGCCACCTGTACACTCCTGCTGTGTTTGAACAGCAGGGGGAGAAACGAAAAGCTGGGTGCAGAAGCCGGACGATGGGCTGCTCTAGCAGCAAAATGTGCCTGTATTCTCAGTGCGCTGCAAAGAAGGTAGTTAACGTTTTGTTCTGTAGTGCTCTTCTGGAACAACACCAGGGACTCTTTAAGTCGTGCTTTTGCTGCAAGCAAGGTGAAAAAGGGGTTCCAGCAGCAAGCAACGGGGGGGGGGGGGGGGAGTGTACCTGGATCTTGTGATCTCTGCACAATGTTCTGTCCTCTACAGCAGTGGCTGCATCTAAAGAGACAAGGAGTGAGATGAAATTCATCCCCATCCTGTTTTATGTGGGTACTGCATGATTCTTTTCCAGTTTCAGCCTCTTTACTGTACTGTTCTAGAATGTGGTTAATAGTGGGTTTGGGAAGGGGGAGCAGAAGCAAAGGTTTGCTCTTCTCAGGGGCTTTGTGATGACACAAACAGTGTGTTGAACTCTTGATGCTGGTGTGAACTGTATGGCTGCCTGCTATCTCGATACAACAAGCAGCTTGTCAACTCTTTTCTTCTTCTTAACTGCAGTGGGGCTTCTCCTGCTTTGGAAAGCTTAAAAGCCTTCCATATCTAAGCACCGTGTTTACCTTTGTTACAAAGTACATGTGCCACGTAATGTTTTCATGCTGTCCTTTGAGTTATGGGAAAGAGACATGCATCCTGGATCCTAGAATGTTAGTCGAGGGCTGGTGTTGTTTTTATCCTGGTAGAGCCGCTCATACTTGCCCAGCAAGCTGAGGGGTTTTATGAATTTAAAAATAAATCATGCACTTAAAGAACTGGTTCAGGGGTTTTACCAAACCCAGTTGCCTTTTATTTTGGCATCTGTGCTTTCTTAACTCAGGGCTGTCTGTGCGTTTGTAATGTTACAAAGCTGTTATCCCGGATGATTCATATCTTGGCTTCCTTTTCCTGTCTCTTGTCATTCTCCAAATAGCATCCGAGTTAATTATTGGAAAGTGTCATGTTTTCTGCTTAGAACATTTACAATGTTCTGTTTATGTTTTTGTCCCCACAGAGAGAGGAAACACTAAAGCAACACAAAGAGCTGTCTCTAGAACTTATCCACCTTCGTGGAGAGTTAGGTAAGCACGTGTGGGGTTTTTTTTGTGGTGGCAATCAATGCTCCCTCTAAGTTGTGGAGTCCTGTGAACAAAAACTCTACCTTTTGAGCTATTGGCATTAAAGTTGTGAGCAAGCGATTTGGCTACTGCATAAATCAGTATGCTTTGGAGCCAGCCTTCCTGAGCTAGGACAAAGATCTGTGAGCCGGAGGCTAAAAAACTGTGAGCTAGCCTCACACTCAGCTTAAAGGGAACATTGGTGGCAATTAAAATAAAAATGTAGCAGCAAAACTGCATTAAGACGTAACCCATGGGACTGAACCAGCAAAATCTAATCCCCTGACTGTATTCTGTTCAAGAGTTTATGCTTTGCATTTCTCCTGCGTTTTGACTGCGTGACCCCAGGTTCACTGAATTCCTGGCACCAACTTGACTGAGCGTACCAGAGCTTCCTCTCAAACACGTATCTGATGGTCAAAACATTACTGGGGAGGGAAAGATGACGACGGGATGACTGGCTGTCAGTATGCATTGGTCCCTGTTTGTTTAAATGTTTTAGCAGACGTGTGTTTTTACGTCTTGCCAGTAAGTGAAACAACTGTAAAATATTCTATATTTTATTGATCACAGTGTATCATACTGGGGTTTTCTGGACATGAGCGTATAATGAACAGGGAAAAAATGTTACTTACAGTAAGTAGGTTAATTACTTGAAGGCAGCATAAACTGATGACCATAATACTGGAAATGGTCTGAAATGAGGCATGGCCTAAGTTTCCAAGGAGGGTTGCCAGCCTCCAGGTGGGACCTGGAGTTCTCCTAGAATTACAATTTATCGCCGAGCTACAGAGATCAGTTCCCCGGAGAAAAATGACAACCGTGGAGGAAGGACTCCACGGCATCCCAGCTCCCACTGGACTTCCTCCACTCCCCAAACTCCACTATCCCTAGGCGTGGCCCTCAAATCTCCACCAGTTTCGCTCACCAGCTTGGTGTAATGGTTATGAGTGGCAGATTCTAATCTGGAGAACCGGATTCGATTCCCCACTTCTCCACTTGAAGCCAGCTGGGTGACCTTGGGTCAGTCAAAGTTCTCTCATAGCTCTCTCAGCTCACCGTAAGCCTAACACCACAGAAGAGCTAGAGCTTCTGGCTGCCGGACAATCCTAGGATCTCCTGGCTACACTATGCACACTACCATACGATAACTAATTATTTCCCAAGCTGGAGCTGGCAACCTTGTTTCCAAGCAGACAAATGAAGGCTTGCCTCATAGCCACAATTCCTTAAGAATTTTTAAGCTTTAAAACTGGTCGTTGGTGGTTGTATAGTTCTTAAGAAGAATGGGTGGGGTGATCAACCTCCGGGTGGGGCCTGTAGATCTCCTGGAATTACAACTGATCTCGAGACTACAAAGATCAGTTCCTCTGGAGAAAATGGCAGCTTTGGGTTACCGTCTCTGTGGCATTATATCCTGCTTGAGATCCTTCCCAAACCCCACCTTCCCCCAGGCTCTCCCCCAAATCTCCAGGAATTTCTCACCCCAGAGTTGGCACCCTAATTCTGGCTTATCTCTGGCCTCCAGCATTCACTCTCCTTCAGCCCCGGCTGCCTTATAGGGATATCATTGACCTACCATGCTGGTCTGTTGTAAGGCTCACCGAAAGTGATGTATGTGGAACACTTCACCCACTTAAGGGAAGCATGTGATTAATAAGAAAAATTAATTGAATTTGAACCTCTATGTTTGGGTAGATGTACCGCTTTCATTTTCATCTCAGATGTGCGGAACCGGCCATTTTTATTATGAGAGTAATTAACTGTCTAAAGCAGAGAATTGTCTTAAGTAGCAGGTTGGCTTTTTTGTGTTGCAAATTGCTATTAGAACCATCTACTTAGCTTTCAGGATGTATTTGTAAACATGGCCTTGGCCACACTGTGAAGCCTTAATACATCCAGGCCTATTTTTAACTGCTGGAAGCTGCCTGTCTTATTATGATTGCATCTGCTGCAAGCTTACACCAGGTTAGATAAAGGGCCTTGTTTTGTCAGGGCAATGAATGTCTTTGAATGGCTTCTGTAAGCCATGTGTGTTAGTCTAATTATTTTCAAGTGCTGGGTAAGTTACCCTAGCATTTTTCACAAGGGAGAATGACACTCTGCCTTTACTGCCCCTTGTTCCATTTATTGCACAAAAATGAACCAGCTTTGCTCTATTATGTAAGTAGAAATGGTCTGTGCAAGTTCTACTCGGACCTTGGTGGTTTGCCTCTGGCTCACATTTACCTCCTTTTTTTGCTGGCCTTTGATGTTAACACAGGCTAGAATATCAGTACACTCTAAAGAATTTAGCCAAGCTTGAATTAATCTTCATATACAGTGGGCAACCCCACCAAAAGTCATTTTGTCACCAAATTCTATCCCACTTTTGTGAGAAGAGATTCCAGGAGATATGGGAGTATGTGTAGAACAGTAGAAGTGACAAGCTTTAAAAATATGTATAGGGAAAGCTATGTTGATAGAGAAATTCTGGGTCACTGTTCATGGCTTTTAGCTATCCAGGTGGCTTAAAAATTTACACCCATCTTTAAGGGTGTGAAAGTAGCCTTCTTGATATACCATGGCTTTATGTGAAACTGCGTCCTTTATGTATACATCAAGAGTACTTCCGCAAAGCCGATTAAGTTAGGCTGCTTTGGGGTTAGTAGCCTGTCAGGGCTGCTTTGGATGAGTCTCAGAAGCAAAAGTGACTTGCGTTTTCTGATTCCCAGTTTTTGCTTGGGTACCTAAAGAGGATCTCACCCAATAAGTGAAATCTGAGTCGCCAAGGTCACCTGATTGGCCTAACCATGGCCAGCATCCATGAATCCCACTTGCAAAACGGCAAAATAGGGTCCCTTGTGACCTTCACATCTTGTTTCAGCAAAAAGGGCTCTCCTGTACACGGTTTTCTACATTCGGATAGCTATAAAAGGTCACTAGAGTTGTTTTCTGGTGCTCTTTCAGAGACGTTCCAAGTTTCATGGGTTTAGGAAGGCTCTTCCAGTTTTTATCCCAACCTTCCTCCAAGCTTTTAAAGGTGCTGTATATGGCTCCCACACACACCTTTTGTCATCACAACAATCCTGTCAAGGGAGTTAGGCTGTGTGTGACTCAAGGGGAGCTTCATTATAATGTGGGAGTTTGACCTCAGGCCCTAGCCCACTGCTGCAACCACCACTACACCATACTCTTAGATTGGTTTTCAGGGGGAGGGAAAGCAGAATTGCCCCCTTCTCTGTGTCTCTTATCTTGGAAGCATTTGATGTTCATGTGCTTTCTGAGGAGCAGTAAACACTGGACTACTGTGCAGGTTATTACGTTTTTAACCTGCCCTTTCTCCGAGATACTCAGTATAGCCTGCTTGGTTGTCTGTCCTCCAGTCTCCATTTTACTCTGACAACAACCCTCTGAGAGAGGTTGAGGCTGAGAGATGGTAAGTAGCTCAGGTTTTGTCAGCAGCTTGTTGCTAGAGTGCCCTGACCTGGATAACTCATGCTAGCCTGATCTCATCAGATCTCGGAAGCTAAGCAAGGTCAGCCTTGGCTAGTATTTGGAAGGGTGACCACCAAGGAATACCAGGGTCATGACACCGGGGCAGGCAATGGCAAAACCAACTCTGAAACGTCCCTAATAAACAAATATAGCTCACCACCTAGTGGTGCATAATGCTAAAAGAGTTAGAACTTCTAGCTGCCATGCAATCTTAGGATCTACTGGCTGTACTACACACAAGGCCATACGATAATTAATTAATGTTACCAGAGCCTTCAACAACATAACGTTACCAGAGTTTCACGGTTCTTATCCAGCTCCCTAGCCATTACCCTGCTCTGACTCTCAAGTTATAAAGTTGTTAACTGGACACTGGTGAAACATTGGATTGTTCTATGCGTCTGTTTGTATGGCAAGTATCAGAAGACCTCCTAATGTGCCAAGACTGTGTTGGAGTGTAGTGGGAAGCAGTGGGATTTAGCAGAGTGCACTCAGACCTGTAAGTGGCTGATGCTCAAAGCTGAAACTCGGTCCGCCTGAGAACTGAAAATATTTTTCCTGCTCAGGTTTTTAGTCTATAATTGTAGCAAGCTTTTACTGACTCTTAGACTGCACATTGTATTTGTGTGTAATTTGTTTTCTGTATTTGAAGAACTTGTTGTTCAGTACTAAGCTTAGCATAAAGTACCTGTGTGAAGTAATAGAGGTGGGCTTGTTCCATATCCAGGGCACGTTAACCAGTCTACTTCATGCTGTTTCCTAGGTTTGTTCTCTTTACAATTGTTCTGATATGACCGAGAAACAGAACCATGTGTGGGCTATCTAGAAAGGAATTGGCTTGATCTCAGTGGCTCATGTTGAATCCCATGGAGTTAAGTGGTGTGCAGCTTGGAGCACTGGGGAGAGGGCTACAAAATCAGCCCTTCCAACCGAGTCTCCCAGGGCAGGAGGCAGATTTAGATGCAAACACCCAACCAGTATTCCTCGTCTGTATCACTGAATTCTGTTTGCTTCTGTAGGAAATCTGCACTGGAAGATGCTGTGGCAGTAGGTACCCAAACCTCCCCACCCCTTTATTGGCAGCGGTACAGCCACCTCTAATGCAGGTGGAACCGGGAAGCACAATATGGATCTCTGTGTGCTGCTTCCTCCATTATCCTTGCAGGTATTCACCCATCCTGGTCAGAATGATGGGCATTTTCCTAGTGTTATAAAGTTGCATCAGCATTTGATGCATATGCATGGAGTATTGATTCATTTGGTTTTATTTGAGGTTTGAGGATGACTGTTTTATTGTTCTTTTGACCACTGGCTAAAACATGTCTCTTTAACTATGCTTTAAGCTGAACAGTTTCATCCAGAATTGCAAGTTGTTAGCAACTTGGTTTTATCATAGAGTTTCCAGTGATTCCTAGAGATGTGTGATGTCACTTCCTGGTTATCCCCCAGAGTAACATCACATTGTTGCAGACAGTGTCTCCCATGTGGTTCCTCCCAACTGTCACCACTTGCCAGGCTGTGCGTGACTACTCTAGTTTCATCTCTTACAGCTCTTTATATGATCAGCTTCTAGTATAAGGGCTTTTTTTTAAAAAGGTATCATTTTAGGTTTCCCAATGTTGGCTTTTGTGGATGTTTTAATCTTTATTGTTTGGGTTGTTTAATTATTTGTGTTGTGTGTTTACTTTGTGAACAATCCCAAGCAGCAATATGGAAAGGCAGCATACAATTTTTTTCTAAATAACTAAAACAGCATGTGTCTTCCAGAATCCTGTAGTGAAGTCTTCTGTGCGTGCTGTAGTCTTTCTTTCCTTTTATTTTTTTAGGGATTGATCTAAGTATGATGGTCTGCCACCTGGGAATGGACAACCAGTAATTTATGGGCCAGTACCATAGAGCTCCTCTGCCAGCAGTCAGAGGGATTTAGTATGAATGCACATATGTCTCTTGCCATTTTTGAAAGGAGTCCTTATCATAAATAAATAGACCTGCTGGCTTGCATTGAAGGTTGTCTGGGAATAAGACATAAACTTTCTGATGAGATATAGAACTTTTCTGGTAGAGCTACGGAAATCAAATTCCCATGGAACTAATGTTTTCTGCAAAAAAACAACAACCCAATCCAGCATTTAATTTAATTTAATTGTGGAGGTGCAAGAAAAGCTTGGGCACATTTATACAGCCACAGCTGTTAGCATCCTGGCATATTTCGAGCAAATATTTTTCTAGTGTCTCTGTCAGCTTAAGAGGTGCTTAATCTATAAATCAGCTTTATGAATGTTAAATGAAGAGGAGCTGTTGGTGACCTTGAAACTGGGAGTCATTTTCTGTAAAGAAAAGGAGTCTGTCCATAAAACATACTTGGTTGTTGTTAGCCTTTCCTTTACCAGCGTGTTAACTAAATATTGCTTAGTTAATCTCTGTCTGGACAAAGACCGAAGAGAGATGGAAACACTGTAGAAAAGAGGAATGAAAGGTATTTGAGGTAGTCCCCTGTGTATGGTACCACTTCCTGACTCCAAAGTGGCGATCAGCATTTCCGTTTCTTACACACCCAGGGAAATGCTGATTTCCACTTTGGGGTCAGGAAGCAATTTTTCTCCAGGCCAGTTTTGACCAGGGATCCTAGAGGGTTTCTTTTGTCATCTTCTGGGCATCGAACAGGTGTCATGGGGTGTGTGTGGGGGGGTATTTGTGAATTTCCTCCATTGTGCAGGGGGTTGGACTAGATGACCCTGGATGGCCCTTCTAACTCTACGATTCTATCTTTTAAGAAACATTTAGATTTTTAAAAAATCTCACAAATAAGTTGAACTGGAATGTACTTGAATTGTGGGACTAATGAGCACAAAATTTTCTCACGTTGGGTTCAGAATGTTAAGGCATTGTTTCACTTTGCCCACCTACAAGTGCAAATCAGGCACCCTCCCCTTTGCAATTATTAGTTCTGTTATGTTGGACTTTGGAGAGATGGAAGGCTACCCAGCCTTTTGCTTGCGTCTCTGGTTCCTTCGATACTTTAATCTCATTCAGTCTCTTGCCTTCTACTATATGCAGGGAGTGGACTGGGAAGTGCAGATGGCCCTGGCGCAAGCCAAACTGAGTGCTCCTGTGGTGCTGTGATCCAGCTCTGCAGGAGTCACCCAGTGATGCAGACCAGGGGCATTAGCTCACCTAGTGCTTCTTCCTGAAAACTGGCAGCAGGGTGGGAAAAGACAACTGGTGAACTGACACCAATTATCCTTGCTGCCGAAGGGTCTGAGCCAAGTGGCCACCCCTCAGACTCTGCCAGAGTTATTAGAGCCTGGTTCTGGTCACCAGCAGCCCTCTGGGGAATCGGCAGAAGCTATATAGAACTTGTCTTGCAAGTGGGTTAAAATTTTGGCTCTAGTTCTTTGTTGTTGTTCTTCAGTCGCACAGTCGAGTCCGACTCTTCGCGACCCCATGGACCAGATCCCGCCAGGCCCTTCTGTTTTCCGCCGTCCTCTGAAGTTGGCTCAACTTCATGTTCGTTGCATCTATGACACTGTCTAACCATCTCATCCTTTGCCGTCCCCGTCTTCTTTGACCTTCAATCTTTCCCAGCATCAGGGTCTTCTCCAGGGAGTGCTCCCTTCCCTACTCGTTTGGTGGCCAAAGTATTTGAGCTTCAGTTTCATTATCTGG
The DNA here is from genome assembly GCF_001447785.1 of Gekko japonicus. NCBI lineage: Eukaryota > Metazoa > Chordata > Lepidosauria > Squamata > Gekkonidae > Gekko > Gekko japonicus. The sequence goes on from NW_015164673.1 coordinate 1,131,199, forward strand.
CCTTCCAGGGAACAGTCAGGGTTGATTTCTTTTAGGATTGACTGATTTGATCTTCTTGCAGTCCAAGGGACTCTCAAGAGTCTCCTCCAGCACCATAGTTCAAAAGAATCTATTCTTCGGCACTCGGCCTTCCTTATAGTCCAACTCTCACAGCCATACATGACTACTGGGAATACCATTGCTTGGACCATGCGTATTTTTGTTGGCAGGGTGATGTCTCTACTTTTTATCATGCTGTTTAGGTTCGCCATCACTTTCCTCCCAAGGAGCAGGCGTCTTTTAATTTCATGGCTGCAGTCACAGTCTGCGGTGATCTGGGATCCCAGGAACGTGAAGTCTGTCACTACTTCCACGACTTCCCCTTCTATTTGCCAAGGAGTGATGGGGCCGGATGCCATGATCTTAGTTTTTTTGATGTTGAGCTTCAAGCCCACTTTTGCGCTCTCCTCTTTTACCCTGAGCAAGAGGCTCTTTAGGTCCTCTTCACTTTCTGCCATTAGAGTGGTATCGTCTGCATATCTGAGGTTGTTGATCTTTTCCCCAGCAATCTTAATTCCCGCTTGTGATTCATCCAGGCCAGCATTTCGCATGATGTACTCTGCATATATATTAAATAAGCAAGGCGACAATATACATCCTTGTCGTACTCCTTTTCCTATGCTGAACCAATCAGTTGTTCCATATCCGGTTCTAACTGTCGCTTCTTGGCCCTTATACAGGTTTCTCAAGAGACATGTGAGGTGGTCTGGTACTCCCATCTCTTTAAGGCCCTGCCATAGTTTGTTGTGATCCACACAGTCAAAAGCTTTAGCATAGTCAATGAAGCAGAAGTAGATATTTTTCTGGTACTCTCTTGCTTTCTCCATAATCCAGCGAATGTTGGCAATTTGATCTCTAGTTCCTCTACCTCTTCGAAACCCAGCTTGTACTTCTGGTAGTTCTCTATCCACGTACTGTTGAAGCCTAGCTTGTAGGATCTTGAGCATGACCTTGCTAGCGTGTGATATGAGTGCAATTGTGCGATAGTTTGAACATTCCTTGGCATTGCCCTTCTTTGGGATTGGAATGTATACTGACCTTTTCCAATCCTGTGGCCACTGTTGCGTTTTCCAAATTTGGTGGCAAATTGAGTGCAGCACTTTAACAGCATCATCTTTTAAGACTTTGAACAGCTCAGCTGGGATACCATCACCTCCACTAGCTTTGTTGTTAGTAATGTTTTCTAAGGCCCATTTAACTTCACATTCCAGGATGTCTGGCTCGAGGTCATTGATTATACCGTCGTGGTTGTCTAGTTCTTTAGTAGAATAGTAATGCATTTAAATTGCATTGGGATTTTTCTGCCATGTTGCCATTCGATATTTTTCTATTGGAATGTTGTCTGAGTGTGTACAGAGTTCAGTTATAACTTGTTCCCGGCTGTCCCTGTTCCCCTAGTGGAAGCTTTATTTACATGTGGAAAGCAGGAATCCACAACTCTGCTTGCCAGAGGAGCCTAGCGAGCAGAACCATCAGCCGCTTACAGTACCCGTTCCTAGAATCCCCCATTTTGTAGTGTAGGCAAGACAGAAACAGCAGGAGTCTTTTTTGCAGTAGCAGAAACTTCTGCTGTTTCGTTTGTCAATACACCAGCACGAATCAGGAGATGAAGTTACATCTCTCCCAATCCCTCTGGGCAACCCAAAGGATTTTGATTTGTTTATTGTCGCCATTAAGTCACAGCTGACTTACAGCAACCTTGTAAGGTTTCAAGGCATTCAGAGGTGGTTTGCCATTGCCTGCCTCTGTATCTTGCCCCTGGACTTCTTGGTGGTCTCCCATCCAAATACTAGCCAGGACCAATCCTGTTTAGGTTCCAAGATCTGTCAGTGACGAGATTGGACAAGCTGATCCCAAAGGATTAGGGGGAGCAGATAACACTAGTAAGACAAGCCAACATTTGTGGACCCTTGGAGGTGAAGCAAAAGGACACCAAATATCCCAACATTTATGGGTCCTGTAAAGCTTTAGGTTGAAGAAGTGCCTGCGTTGTGCTTTTCATGTTTTGTGCTTTGCTTTCCCCAAATCAGTTTATACAGTATATGTGATACCTGATCTCTGCCTGTTCCTGTGAAATAATTTAACAGTCGTAAGTTCTGCTGGAAAGCACTTCCAAGTGCAGTTATTATGTGTGTATGTCCAGCAGCATGTTAGCTGATACCCTAGAAACGCTCTTAAATGAATGAAAAGAATAAGTAGTCATGTTGACTTAATAACTATGCCCAGTGAAAGCTTTTATATCTTCCAAAGCTAGAGTTTTTGAAACTTGATAGCTTTTTGTTGCAAATATTTGGGCATTTTGCAGTTTTTTTTCTTTCTAGGAAAGAAAAGAAAGAAAGGCAAGAAAGCCTGGTATCAAATAACATCTGTTCAATTAGTATTCCTGGCACCCTTTGAAGGGGAAATCCCCCGTACTGTTACCCAAATTGGTAGTCTCTTAAGTAGTTGGGGGAATTTAGCTTAAATCAGAGACACAGCGAGAGGGGTCACTGGGATCTCCACCTATGTGTACCAGGATGTTCCCTTAGAGCAGGGGTGTCAAACATGTGGCCCGGGGGCCAGATCATCAGGCCCGCAGTGGAACTGGCCATCTCCTTCTTCCAGTTCTGCTGCTGCTGCTGCATCATAGCTTGCTTTGTCAGACTCTCTCACTCGCTCAGCCATTTCATGTTTTAACCTGGATCCTAGACTCAGAACTCTGAGCATGAAATTTCTGTAGTCAATGTCAATAAATCAAAAGTAGGTTTGCAGCTTACAGAGCTAATGTTTTAAGCATGTTTTTATTTTAAGTAAAAAAAATCTGTGTTTCTGTCCTTTATAAAGCTTATATCTCTGCTACCTGGCATTACATTTTATGACACACATGACCCCGTCCAACAAGGTCTCATTTATGTCAGATCCGGCCCTCATAACAAATGAGTTTGACACCCCTGCCTTAGAGAACTCTCAAAATAAACCAGTCAGATATTCAACTAGAAGTTTTTTATTGAAAAATAATAAAAGGGCAAAAATACACAAACAGAACACACAACTAGCTAAGAAGAAATTAGGGAGGAGCAGGGAGAGAGATTTTGGAGAGGTGATATTAAACAATCTAGAAGAATGAGGTCCATGGAGGCAGCAAAATGGCCAGCATTTCCCGGAGAAGAGGAGAGGACCCACACACAAGTAGGGGTATGAGGTGTGATGTCAAGAACACCCACACACTGCTATGGAGCAGTGAGCTACAGTTACAGGGGGGAGAATCCCTGGGGTTGTCTGACGTGTTTTGCCTTAAAAACACTGATTTAATGGCTTTTGGGGAGATGGACAAAGGTCTTGGGAAACCCATGACGGGTTCCCCTGAGTTGGGCTCATGGTGCTAATGTTTCTTGATGACCCGCTAAATACCGGATGGGAAGGACAATCAGGTTTTATGAATAGTGTTAAGTATTGCCTAATGGGGGCAAATGGGCAAGGGGGAAGCAAGGCTGGGTGTAGGTGAGATTAATCCAAGGTGAGAAGGCTGCTTTCTCAGGAGGCCCTTTGTCCTAAATTATGCATCTCCTTAGGGTGGGGAGGACGTCGTTAGCTGGCCAGCCATTCTGGCTCACCTTCCAAAATAGGTGTCTAGACTTGTCTGTGGCTGACATCCATTTTCTGTTTCATGCCGTTTCCATTTTGTTCTCCTTGTTAGGCCAGGCAGAGCAGTGCACATATGATTTGGGGTTGATATTAAAGAGGGGCGTTTATCTCTCTTTATGCCCTAAACTGCCTATCTGCAGGGAGGGGTCTGACTGCTAACAGTACTTTTATTGGTACAGCAGTTGTTCATGGGGCAACAGTCTCGAGACAGAGCCAGTGTGGTATAATGTGTAGTGTTGTACTAGGAGTTGGGAGACCTGGGTTTGAATCTCTACTCTGCTGTGGAGTTTTGCTGTGTGACCTTGGACTAGTCACACACTCTCAGCCAAATCTAGCTCCCACGATAGTTGTTGAGGATAAAATGGAGGAGAAGATAAAATGGAGGAGAGGAGAATAATGTAAGTTGCTTTGTATCCCCACTGCGGAGAAATGAGGTTTGTAAATAACCCTAGAATTGCTAGGGGAAATGTACAAAAAGACCTTTCATGCAATTGATGGCTTGACACACAAAAGTATCCCTCCTATGTCTGTTAAGTCAGACAAGATAAGGATTTAACGCTAAGGATTCCTGGGGTTTGACTTTTCATGACTGTTCATTGCTGTGTAGCCAGTGTCAAGAATGACAGTCTCTTGTTCATTTTTCTCCTGTTAATGAATTTATATAGCAGCACCTGTGGACCTGTGACACTCACATGTCATGAAATAGGTCGTTTGAAATCCATTCCTGCAGTTGTTTCTGGAGGTGTGGCCCTGACCTGGATAGCCCAGGCAAGCATGATCTCATCAGATCTCGGAAGCTAAGCAGACCTCCTTGAAATAACAGAGGCAGGATCAGGATTTATTCAGCCACCTCTCTGAATAGCCTCCAGGCCCCCAGTAGGGGTCAGGCACCAGAGGTCACCATGACTTCCGGGTGCACACACACTCACATGCACGTGCACGCGCATACATGCACATATGGAAGAAAAAAAATTAAATCACCCACCCACCCCAGTTTCTGGAGGTGTGAAAGGTCACTTCTGCAAAATGCCGGTTTGTCAGGTGCCAAGCTGCTCTTCAGTGGCTGAGACATCTTTAAGGAGCTGTGGGCAACCATATCCTTGCAGACACTCTATAGGTACACTCCAGTGAAGGAAGAATGAAATAGATGCACCCCTTTCACACTGATTTTGCAGTCCTTTGAGGCCCGACATTACTTTGTTTGAAGCTGAATTGCTTCTCTTGTGTTACAGTGATGCAGGGTAATCCTCTTTGTAAAGATAAGAGTTTAAATATCTGACTTTTAATTGTTTACTAAATCAGAAGTAATTAGTAAAACAAAGATCAAAATTAACATGTGCTAGATCTATTTATTGGCCACCTCAATGGGAGAACAGCTTCATCTTTGATTCTGGAATTTTAATTTGAAACGAGAGCCTTCAAAAAAGACTTTCTCAGAAGAACTCTTGTAGAGATACCTGATGGTTCATTAAACCAGCTGTGGTTCTGAACTTCCAAGCATTATTTGGACTATGCTCATTCTCAAAAACCCAAGAACGTTATGGTCTTTAAAGCTATTGAACGCTGTTCATTCTAATCACATATTTCATTTAAAAAAACCGATCTGTTCATTTCTAGGAACTGCTACAACAGCATGTGAGAAATTGGAGAAAGACCGGAATGAACTTCAAGCAGCTTATGAAGGATTTGTGCAGAAGCTGAACCAGCAGCACCAAAGTGATCTAGCTGAGCTGGAGGACAGGCTAAAGCAGTTCTACACAGCAGAGTGCGAAAAACTACAGACTATCTGTATTGAAGAAGCTGAAAAATATAAAGCACAGCTCCAAGAGCAGGTAGACAGTCCAAGAACAGGGGCTGACAGTTGGGTGAATAAACCAATAAGCAAGGCTGGAGCTGGGTGTTAGCTTTATGCATCAGGTCTTTTTGTAATGCAGCTTTTGTTTGGACCAATGAGGATTATCCAGGAGGTGTCTCCTTCTGAAAATACATTTGCTTCAGAGAGTTGCTCCAGTATTCCAGTTTCTTTATTGATGGGCATTTTCTGATTGCTCAAAGTAGTTTTGCTCCTTTTAGTATAATTGTGTCACTTGAATAAAATTGAGGTCACTGTCACTTGACAGTGCTTGAATTCATTTTAGAATCTCTTTCTTGTATGAAGGTTTTGAAATTCCTTGTAGTTGTATCAGCAGAAGATTTACTGTCTCTAAAATTAACATAAGATGAAGCCAGTCATCTTGAACAATGCCTGTAATGAATAATAGTATCTCATCTCTCTGATGTTGTTGTGCTTGGTATTGGAGCCAAGGCATCGAATGCAATGTAAATTCATGTGAAGTGCTCTGACACAGACTCATTGCATGTGTGGGAGTTCTGTTTTGCGCATGGAGTTCCCAGATATTTTTCTTTCACGGCTGCTTATTGCTTACTCCCCAACATTTTCATGAATGCTAACATTCGTGCAGCGCTACTGTAGAACCTATAAGTATCAGCCACACTATTAGAGGCTCATTCCCCTGCTTACCCTCCAACATGGTGTAAGTAATTGTCTCCAACAGTGCCGTTGCATTTACATAAGGCAAGCAAATGCTGTCTCTACACACAAGAATCAAGTCAGCATAAAAATGTTTAAGGCTGGTTCTGCATCTGGCATTCACTCCGCATTTTCTCAACACTGAGGAAAAGTTGCAGCTCAGAAACCACATTCAGATACCCCGGGCCAATGCTGTACCGACTGCAAAGTCACCGGTGAAGGGCCATAAAGAGCCATAAATCTATGCAGAAGGTACAGTAAAACCCGATGATCAAAGAAAGTGAAAGCAGCATGCAATGCAGAGGGAATTTCTGTTCCAACGTGGGTTTGCTAAGACAATGGAGGGAAAAGCCATTGCAGAATCGCCCTAAGATAAATAAGAACCAGCGCTGTCAGTTGTGCCCAGAAACAAATTGGGAAACGGTTTCATATGTCTTGAAAAATATAGATGTTCTCACTCATCAGGTTGACGACTTGACTGTTACACATGAAAACTTTAAAATAGAACTTGAAGCCAGTCATACAGAGAAGATCGAAGAACTGAAGCGAGAATACGGATCATCCTTTTCAGGCAAGTTATTTGTCTTATGTCGTAGATTGTGGTCAGTTCTCTGGTGGATTACTGATTGAGTCAGGGTTCCCCAACGGGGTCCTTTTTGGGCACCTGCCAGTACTTCCCTTGGCTTTTCAGAAAGTGGGTGGTCCATTGTGAGGCAGGGGTTGGTTGCCTTCATTGAAACAAAAGGATTTTCCAAGTCTGCAATAACAGGTACTCACTGGATGATCAGGAAGACTGGTAAACCCCTGAGCTATTCTTAGTCAGTATGTGGATCCATTCCCCCTTCAAGCATTCCTTCTTCCCAGGACGTTTGAGAAGGGAGGTATTCCATTTGGCTTTGCCTCCGTAGCAGCTGTTTTGGTTTTGACTCCACCTACCGTGGCAGCCATTCTGAGGTGTCACTCACCAGCACTCACCACCCACGTGCAAAGTTTCCAAAGTTGCCTGCAGGCTCAAGAAGGGTGGGGACCTTGTTAATTGTAGGGAATATTTCTGTCATGACATCAAACATACCCAGCGTTTTTCATCTTGCATTCTATTGAGATCAGCTTGTGTTTTCCCTAACAAAATGATGATGATCTGATTTTCCAGTTTGCTTAACATCATATAATCTAGGACTTGTAGGGACGATTGTTACTGAACATTAAGCAGGTTTCACAGGGTAGGCGTGTTGGTCTGCAGTAGAATAGCTAGATTCGAGTCCAGTAGCTCCTTAGAGACGAACAAGATTTTGGGGGCTTGCCATATCTGATGAAAGGAACGCTGACTCTCAAAAGCTTATACCCTGGAAATCTTGTTGGTCTGAACGGTGCCCCAGACTGGCATCTAACTGAGCATTAGGCAAGCGCACTTCTCACTCAAAACTAAACGATCCTTTAAACGTTTTTCAGAGCTCAAGGATGCCCATGAATCGGAGAGAAAGACACTTCAAGAATCGTTCCAAGAGAAACACGAAGAACTAGAGGTTTGGATTTCTCTTTTTTGGATTTACAGGCACCCAGAAAATAAAGAGTTGTATTCTGCCATAACAGTACAATCGGCATATATCTTGGGTTTGTAACTCGTACTGCTTCTTTCTGAAGCCTAACGCTAATTCCGTACCCCCACTTGCTCTTAGAGTTGCCTGCTACAGGTTGGGAAATTGTTGGATATTTAGCAGAGTAAATGAAGCACAGTGGAATAAATGCCGCACAGACAGGTGTGTGTTTAACTTCTAAGAAAAGGTTTACTTCAGAAATTAGGGAAAGGATTCCATAAAAAGGAAACAACAGTCTAACTCATCTTTCTAGTTCTGATCTGCTCCATCGTGTTTCTTTGTTCCCTCTCTCTCTCTAAGAAGGAAGGGATGGATGTTCTCCCCCCCCCCAAAAAAAAGCTCTACCCCTTGTATACGTGCAGAATATCACAAACTACCTCCAATATACTGATTAGCCAGTAGTAAACCTTACGGTCACCTCTTTAAGAATAACTTCCCCCTTTTTGGTGGGAAGAATGTACTCTACACCTAGTTGGCTCCATGCTAAACTTGTTATCGTTTAACTTACAGAAGTTTCAGCTTAACCCTTTCATGACTGAAGGGATGACACTTGCAAAACCCAACAAAAAATTCCTGAAGATTTTGAGGTGGAGCCCGGGGTGTGGGGGGAGAAGAGGGACCTTAGGGTATAATGCAGTTCAGTTCACCTTCTAAAGTGGCCATATTCTCCAGGGAGCTGATCTGTGTAGTCTGGGGATAAGTTGTAATTCTGTGAGATCTCTTGGCCCCACCTGGAGGATGGCAACTGTACCTGTTCTAAAGAACCTGCATGAATTTCTGGTATTTTTAGTAGCCTTCCCCATCTGCAGAAACATAATCTGAGACTAGACAATGTGACTCTTCTTGCTTAAACCTGTATTTCTTGCTCAGACCAACTGACCAGTGAAGACAAACCTGATATAGAACATTCTTTCTCTAAAGTATAACCTAGCTCCTCAATTTCCATGGAATCTTACCTTGGATTCTTATTAGTTGTAGTATTTGTTACTGTTTCTTGTCAGCCCTTTCCAACATGTGTCCACTCAGTTTTGTCATTAACCTTTCCTAAAATATTCATTATTGGCTCTGTGATGAAAAGCTCAGGTATAGACTATAACTCTATGATCCCATGATCTGAGTCCAACATTTCTCTTTACAGTGCTCTCATTTCGACTGTGCGTGAATTTGTAAGACCAATTAGAAGCCTGGCTTGAGTTGAATGGACTAAATAATAATTCAAGTTATTTTACCTTTCAGAAAAAAATTGCCGAGTTACAGAGTGAAAATGATTCCCTGAATGAAAAGCTGAAGTTGGAAGAGCAAAAACGAATAGCCAAAGAAAAAGCAAATCTTGTAAGTACCAACTTGAACTTAAATCTAAGTGTACAGCTGGGCAACCTCTATATAAATTTAGAGGTCTTTTGAGTGCCTCTGCCATTTGCTGCCCATCCTACCATGAGCAATTTCTGTTTTGAAAGATTTATATGTGTTCTGAAGTGCCTGCAAGTAAGAGCATGAACAGATCTTCTTAGCTGGCACACATGGAATTAGATATAAAGGCAGGGTTTAGTGAGTAACTCTACTATGCTCAGTTTGCTGTAAACAAAGAGAATATGGTCTGCCCTGTTCTTAATAGTTTGAAGCATAGCTTAGACCAGGGGTGTCGAACTCATTTGTTATGAGGGCCAGATCTGACATAAATGAGACCTTGTTGGGCCGGGCCATGTGTGTCATAAAATGTAATGATAGGTAGTGGAGATATAAACTTTATAAAGGACACAGACAAACACAAAGATTTTTAAAACTTTAAATAAAACATGCTCAAAACACTAGCACTCTTGCAATATTTTGTCTATTTAACAGTTTTTGATAACTGACACCTCTTGCTCTGAATTATTGTATCAAAATGTTTGTGCTGTAGCAATCTTCAGTATGCTGTTCAGGTATCTTTAAGCTGCAAACCTACTTTTGATTTATTGATATTCATTGCAGAAATCTCATGCTCAGTGTTCTGAGCCTAGGACCTAATGGAAAACATGAAATGGCTGGGCATTGCAACCTTTTGTACATAAGTTGCTTCATGTGCTGGTCAAGAACATGAGAAGGCATCCTGACACAGACTGAGGGCTGTGTGTTTGTCTACAAAACTTCTTCCCCAGAGAAATAACTACCACTTCCTACAAAGGAAATGTGCAGGGTGAACTTGGTCTGGACACACACTCTCAGCCTAATCCACCTCACAAATTTGGCAAATTTCATTGGTTCATATAGTTTAAGTTGAAAGATACTAAGTGCCTGGAAAGATTATATCTGGGTCTCTCTCTTTGAATGTCTTTCTCTTTCACCTTTTGGTTTTGGAATCTTTACCTTTTGGATGTGTCTAAAAGACATGTTCTTAATTGAATTTTTTTTTTACTTTGGGCTTATTGCTAACCGTTAAAAAGATGGCAAAGGGAAAGTAGCTAGAGAGAGAGAGAAGATGTTTGGACGTATGTAGTGGTCTAATCATTATAATTATGTACAATATTTAATTTTTTGGAGATGTGCACTTAATATTGCTGGCTCCTCATAAGAAATCATTTGATCAATACAGTTGTAACCTTAAACACAGCTTTTAAGGTCAACGTTTTCTTCAAGAGCCACAAACACTTTGTATGCTATCATTATATTTAGCTGTAAAACAACTAAGGATAGGTTTGACGGGGTTTCCTTTCTCCCATCACAATATCACTTCTTTGTGGTTTCAGAGCTGAAGTCCTTGTGCAGTTCTTATTGCCATGTGTGCTTTTCTTTAGGCTGACCCATGAATAACTTTTTAAAAAGACAGCAATAGAATCCTGATCTGAATTATCTGCCATCACTTACACCAGTAAAATAAGTTTACAAGAGTACAAACAGGGCTATAAAGCCAGCCTGTAGAGTGCCTTCCAAAGAGCTTTGTTTTAAAGAGATTTTTTCCCCTTGTTTCCCCCCTCCATACAATGACATGCTAGGTAAAGGGTGTGCTGGTACACTGATAAAAATCCACTGTGGCTTGGACAGCCTATATTAAATTCCTAACATGTTTTCTGTGTATCTGGAAAAGAGATGTCTCTAAACTCTTCTGGTTGTAATTTTTCAGAAAAACCCTCAGATCATGTATTTGGAACAAGAGCTGGAAAGTTTAAAAGCAGTGCTGGAGATCAAGAATGAGAAACTGCATCAACAAGATAAGAAGTTGTTGAACATGGAAAAAATGGTAAGATTTTCCTGGGTGCAGTGTAGAGTCCTCTAAAATCTGAATTTGTGCTTGTTTCTGCACAATTTACACTATACTTATAACTCAGGTGCTGAAATAAGTTGGAAAGGACACCAATATGTCAGGAGTTAAAGTATATCAGTTAGTCTCTAGCCGATTTCAGGAAGCAAAATTTAACCCTGCAAGAACATAGGCTTTTTTCAGCACATGGTGTCTAGTCTACATTAGACTTGTGCAGTGTAGCTGCTAAAACTGGAAGTACCCCCTTCAAATTTAAATCCTAAATATATGTAGCAAGCTCATGAGAAAGTTGTCCTTCTCTGAGCCTTAATTTCGACATGGGTAGTATTTCATAATCTGTTATGGAGGTAATATATTTCAAACTTTTTTTTGGGGGGAAGAGCTATTAAGAAGGTTTATCTTCCATGCAACTCCTCAGCAAAATAATTAGCTATAGGTTTTGATTCCACCCTACTGATAAGAGAATTTACCTAAATATGTAACATTTAAGATCTGAAAGTGTTCCACCCTGGTTTTTAATATTGCAGTTCAAGTATATATTCACTCTGTAAATTCCTTGATGTCACTGTGATGACCAAAGAGAAAAGTAAGGATTTATTCTATACCACCCAACAATGCTTTCTTCTCAAGAGCTAAAGCTGGTCCATCTAGCTGCAAACTTTTCCAGCACTGCAGAGTAACACAAAACAGGCTTTGTATGCATGAGGTTCATTTGTATTCCGTGCCGCAAACTCCTCACTGCAGAAAGGTGTTACTAGATATTTCCACATCTAGTGGCATTGCTCAGGGCCTTTGGAAAAAATTGGTGCAGATTAGCATTGCTGATGGAAATTTTTGACTTCCAAAGGCAGAAGAAAGACAGTGAGAGGATCCCAAGAAGTTTCTAATGCTGGGATGTATAAGGCACTAATTGTTTGGAATCTTTGAAAGGTTAACTGTGTTGAGCTTCAACCAAGAACTGCTTAGAGAACTACCATTTCAAACAAGAATCTCTTCTGCAGATGAAATAAGGCATAGCTCCCATGAAAATTTCATTATGTGAGATGCATACATATGCAAAAAAAACCCACCCAACCCAGACCAGGGTTTAATTTGCCATGGAAAAGCAGTTGTGTGGGGGTTTTTCATGTGAGATTCCACATAGGAAATCTGGCCTTGTGTGAATCAACCTTGTTAGGAATTATGTCATGTAAAAGAAGATATTAAGCAAGTGTGAGCTGTTTGGATGCATGGCAAGGTTGTTAGTGTGGTTGTTTTTTCTTACGCACACAAATTATAGGTATTTTCCCCTCTGTATGTGTGTAGATGTTATCATTCTGCTACCGACCAGCTGCACCATAATGTTATGCTCATAAACACTCCTACTCCTCACTGTACGTCTTTGATCCTTTCTTCAGAGAGTCCAGGGTGGCACCTCTGGGATTTCTTCCCATGGCATCCTCAGAACAGTCTTGTGAAGTAGTGGGGTGTGATCATCATGGCTGGTTTGGTGTAGTGGTTAAGTGCGCGGACTCTAATCTGGGAGAACCGGGTTCGATTCCCCACTCCTCCACTTGCACCTGGCTGGATGACCTTGGGCAAGCCGTAGTTCTGATAAGAGCTGTTCTTGAAAAAGAGCCGTTTCTGTCAAGAACTCTCTCAGCCCCACCTACCTCACAGGGTGTCTGTTGTGGGGAGGAGAGTGGAAAGGAGTTTGTAAGCCGCTCTGAGACACCTTTGGGTAGTGAAGGGCGGAGTATAAATCCAATCTCCTCTTCTTCATCTTCTTCTGGTTGGGGATTCTCACGCAGGCTTCTCCAGTACAAGTCTGAGACTGTAAAGAATTGCACTGTGTCTCAAACATGACTGGTCTGCAATCCAAACAGGTTACTTAGGCTAAGAAGATATGATTTTGCAAAGTGATAACAGTAGTAAATGGGGATCCACATGGGGATAAGACTTGGTGTTTAGTGATTTGAACACCATGCATCAAGTTATTCTGGAGAGATGAGGAGTTGACTTCAGGTCTGTAAGATATCATCTGTCAAGGAAATGGCAGTTACCAGTTTATACCTGGAACCAATCAATAATGCTTTTATTGGTGAAAGAATAGCAAAATGTTGCTTTTTGACCATGGTTTTATGCTTGCTATGTGTTTTGAGTTATGTTCACCTTGTTTTTGAACTCAATATAATGGCATAATACAGCAACCTGATTTCACTTACGTATGTACATCAAATAACTTGTATTTACACACTTTTCTCTGCAATGTGGAAAACAACACAGCCTTAGTGGAGAAATGGAGGAAACCTCAGCAGGAGAACGAAGAGCTAAAAGCTCGAAAGAGCAAACACATGGAGCTTTCGAGGTAATTTAAAGAGAAACCATAGCTGCCCTGTCTTTTTACCATGTGCAACCGCTGCAGTATGCTGATGGAAGTAGGTTAGGGAAAAGGCCTGTGTGGGAAGGCGAGGGCTTCAGTCAGAATAAACGAGAGCCCCAGCCCCTTTGGCGAGCGGGGAGCAGCTTGCCCAAGGGCCCAGGAGCCCTGCCCACCCATCTCTGCGGGGCTTGCTCAAGTGTTCATCTCTGGGAGATTACTTACCATCACTAGAAGTACAACTTGGGAGTCCTAGTGAAATATTAATAGTCAGGGCTTTTTTTGTAGAAAAAGCCCAGCAGGAACTCATTAACATAATAGGCCACACCCAACAGCAGAAACTCATTAGCATATTAGGCCAAACTCTGACAGTGCCGCTCATTAGCATATTAGGCCACACCCCATGCCTTCCTTTGGCTAGCCCAGGCAAGCCCCCCCTTGAAGGGAAGGGAAGGCTTGCTTAGGTGCCCCGTGGCTGCAGGGAGCCCAGACAAGCCGCCCTTGGACAGGCTGGGGAAGGCATGGGGAGGCATTTAAATGCCTCCCCAATCCTGCCAGCCCCCCCCCCCCGCCCCCCCCCTCGGAGTCGCCGGGGGGGTGTCGCTCTCCTGGCCTTCTCTCTGTAGCC
>NW_015164673.1:1145275-1151325 GCF_001447785.1 Gekko japonicus
TCCTGTGCATTCCTGCCCAAAAATAGCCCTGTTAATAGATCATAAGTGGCCTAGCAATGTGTATTCAAGCAGAAGAGAGAACTTTCTGTTTAAGGGCCAGCTAGATGTGACGGCATCTTTGTGTCCATGGTGGAAACACTGTCGCCCCCTTTAAAGTGGTTTAAAAATGCCTCAAGGGCCTGATTCTTGAGCCTGCGGTACAGCAGGCTGAGGGAGCTTTTGTCCCCCTCCTCACCTTTGTACCGTCAAGGGGGCACTTGGAACCCCCCAAAAAAGAGTGAGTGTTGCACAGCTTACAACTTCCTGTGGGAAACTGCTACTTAGGGGCCAAGGAGACGGGGGTGTATCACAGAGAGCCAGGGTGGTGTAGTGGTTCAGTGCGCGGACTAATCTGGGAGAACCAGGTTTGATTCCCCACTCCTCCACTTGCACCTGGCTGGATGACCGTGGGCAAGCCATAGTTCTGGCACAGCTGTTCTTGAAAAAGAGCAGTTTCTGTCAGAGCTCTCTCAGCCCCACCTACCTCACAGGGTGTCTGTTGTGGGGAGGGGAAGGGAAAGGCGTTTGTGAGCCGCTTTGAGACACCTTTGGGTAGTGAAGGGCGGGGTATAAATCCAATCTCATCTCATCATCATCACAGTATGAGCATACTACTCCAAACCTCGGCAATAAGTGTGTGGCTTCTTCTTCTCCTCCACTCCCTCATCCTCCCCCCCCCAGACAACTTTCCACTGAGCAGGCAGTTTTGCAAGAGTCCCTGGAGAAAGAATCCAAAGTAAACAAACGCCTGTCAATGGAAAATGAAGAACTTCTGTGGAAGTTACACAATGGTGACCTGTGCAGCCGGAGAACACAGTCCCCCACCACTCCAACAATGCCTTTCCAGTCTCCAAGGAATTCTGGCTCCTTCTCCAGCCCACCGGTGTCACCTAGATGACACCCCTGCGTGCGGAGCTCCTCTTTTCGTGCAGGCATTTCCTCCACAATCTGCTGAACTTGAAAGTGAATTGAGGGAGCAAAGAGTTACATGGGCTGTGATAGAAATGTAACTGGAAACTGCTGTCGCGAGGAACAAGTATAAAACATAGCGGAGCGCTCTGGAGTAGGACTCACCAATGCTCCTCCTTGTTTTTGTTTTTTGTTTTTTTTTTTAAAAAAGACTTCAGTAATAACTTTTGGACATTGTTGCACAAAGCACTTAAAAGAGCAAGAAAATGTCTTGTTCGTTTTTGCCTTTTGCCTAACCATGGGGAGGGGGGAAATGCTCAGGGACTGCGTTCCTCACCGTAGGCACCTTTCTGAGACTCTGGGTGTGGTGTGAAAGGATTGGATGTAGCGCATGAAGTGTGTCTGATGTGGCCGCCTTTACTGTGTACATTGTAAAGGAAGGAAAGCTGAAGAATATAGTGACGTGTATATCATGAATAAAACATTGTCAGTATGCATGTGGGTTTATTTTTTATAATCAAAGGTTTCTCACTTCTCTGGGGCTGCGAAAAAGCTGCCACTTGTGGTCTTGTGTCTTTCCCTAATCTCTCCACTTCAGTTCCGTAAGAGGATGAAAGGAAACGGCTGTTTGATTTTTGTCTGTGTCTGCCTGTTTCGGTCGAATCTATAGACTGATAATCTCTTAAACCGTAATTTAATGTTCAGTTGGGTTTGGGTTGTTTTTTTTGCTTTCCTACTTTACACCACAACCCTATTGGAATTAGATTTCCCCCCTAGCTAATGTCCCCCTCCTCTTTTTTTAAATGCCACACATCAGACTTGCATCTCCTTTTGTCCAGGTGTGATAGCAAAATTGCCAGATTTCAAACACTCGGACGCTATTCTTTCTGCAATAAGCAAGAGAATGAGATTGGGTCTGCCTGCCGGTGCTTGTTTTTCCTTGCATCGTGAAGAGCAAAAATCCTGGATCGACGACGTCCCATTTTGCACTTTTTTGCACTTTTGCAATTAATGGCTAAAAGGAGAAATCCATGCCCAGGTAATCTGCAACAGATTTACCTGCCCTTTCTAATAGATTTCAGGACTCGTCATCTTCCGTTTCATTTATGAAGAAGCTTTTCTCTGCTCTCCACCCCCAACCATTACAAAGACAGAATTGGATTGTAGTGCTGAGGTTGTATGTGGAAGATGTTCATGTAACATTTGATACTATATTAGATTTAAAGATGACATAGTGCATGTCTGCTCTTGTTGATGATCTGGTCAAAATTTATTTTTATGATTTCATAGGTCTTTTAAGTACAAACATATTTTTATTATGAAACGGGATTGTCTGATGCTGCAGCTTGGTGTACAGGCATCGCCACAACATCCAAGAATGCATCGATAATTCCTCTACTGTGGAACAGTCCACTCATTAGCAAACAGCTATATCCCACTCTTACTTTGCAGTGGAAGTCTTGAGAACCGACGGAGTTTCTTTGTCCCTTCCCATAAACCTTCAGTAAACTCAAACAGTAAAATATTAAAACCAAATGTTTTGGTCTAGGATGCAAAAATGTTCGCTCTTAAAGAGGAAGATTTCAGTTACCCTTATTCTGTAATTATGGGAGTATTATCTACTTTGTAATATGAAAAATTTCAAGGATGAAATATTTAATTTTTACATGCTGTATAAAGTGTGCCTGCCCTGTGCAACATTTTACTTGCCCTTACCCCATTTATGGCACTGTACTCGCCACTGTAGCTAGAGATGTCAGCACTTCTAAATAAACTCTTGTCCAGTAATTGAGTAGAACCATGGAAATTCCGCTTTAGGCTGAAACTTGGCTTAGAAGTATGTCTGCGAGCAATTTTATTTCTTTGGCAAGAACAAATTTAATTCTATGTATACTTGAGTGTTGAAAATTAAAATAAAACTTTTTTTTTCTACTGGTTTATATGACTCTTGCATCATTGGGGAAAGGGTGGATTAGGAAAAGGGGTCATGTACATGCTGACCAAGCCATGCGAGACTGCTATGAGAGAACGGTGGGTGTGCTGTTTCCATATGGCTAGGTTTCAGTGCTGTTCTAGCAAAGCTTGAACCTGCGAGGTCATTTACATGGGAAACCATGTCACTGACTCCTCTTCCCACCTGATCTCTTGGCTTTCAGACATAATATCAAAGGATTTGCCTCCCTCTGTGAATAGAGCATTCTTCAGTAACAACTAGCGTAAGAAGTCTGAAGATCCGTGGACATGTATAATGTTGGGTCCTCACTGTAGCAGAAAATGCTCATACTATTGGCAGAATGAAGCATTCCTGTAATCAGTCGGCATAGTTGAGCACTGTGGTGTTTGATAGGGATACGCATCCTATATGCTTGTATATGCCTGCACAAAAAGTTGCTTCCACAGGCACATCTTCTTTGCTGGATTGTGGCAAACGCACAACTAAAATTGAGTTCATTTTGGGATGTGCAAGTGCCATATTCATTGAAAGAAAATCCAGAGAGCCTTATAGAAGTTCTTACAGAAATAAATACATTTAAGGAGGGGTTAAGAATGAGAGATAGTACTCTTTATATTGACACATTCACCAGCTTTCTGTATTTTCAAACCGAACAAAGGACAATTTTTCACAAGCATTATGTTGAATCAGTTATCGCTTATTAATCTATAGCATATATTTGGCTTGTTTTCCTGCAATCCATATCATAAAGAGGGGATGCAGAATACTCTTTGACCCACTTTATTAGGTTACAGTGGGGGTAGCGAGACAGAACAGCTGTTTGCATACCCCCTCAACACAGCCTAAATAGTATGAGATTGGGATTAATGACACTGTTACCCTAGGATTTCTGAAAGGTAGAATTTAGCTTTTAAACCATCGTGCACAGAAATGTATGTATCTACACAGCCCTTAATGAGGCTGTCCTAACACCTTTTTTCAGAATGTACACATAGCTGTATGTTAACACGTGAAATAAGCAATACAACTCGTATCAACCAAAGGCAGTGATATTTGTCAGCATTCTAAATGTCTACTAACCTCTGTCAGATCAAAGCAGGAAGTGATGAGGAAGTCTTGCACACTGAGTAATGTGAACGTTTTCTTTAAACGGGTTACACTTTGTATGAGTGCTGATTAAAAACGTCTGTATTTAAACTCATGTAGATTGTGTGGGAGTGACTGTGACAAATGGAACAGACATCAGTGCCATAGGTTTTACATACTTATTAGTAATGTATAGCCCAGGCTGTCAGATCTCAGAAGCTAAGCAGGTGATGGGAGACTACCAAGAAAGACCATGGTCGTGATGTAGAGGCAGGCAATGGCAAACCACCTCTGACTGTCTCTTGCCTTGAAAACCCTCCAAGGTGGCCATAAATCGGCGGCAGCTTGATAGTACTTTCCGCCATCACCAGTAATCTGCATACTAATATAATAATCAGTTATGTAAGAAGCAAAATTGTGAACGATCCAATAGAGACCTACGTTGGCCTTCCCTAAACTTTTATCCATTTTGTGTGCTTGCATTGGATGGAACCCTTACAGTAGCACATAGGTACATTTACCAGTTTCTCTTGCTTCTAACAATTGTTTAAATTGCAGCTTAAAACCAATCCATCATTTTAAGGAACAGGACTACACTTCTTCCCATGGCATCTTCATCTTAACCAGGCAACTTCACTATTTATTTATTTATTTATTTCTTCGGCTTGCTACCCCGCTCTAACCCCCGAAGGGGTCTCTGAGCGGCTACAGTTATTCATTATCCCTAACCTATGGCCACAATTCTTAGGGGTGGGGACATCCCTACCGGCACTCAGTGGAGGGGGGTTTCCTTTTTTCTCGGGTCGGCTCCGTCGTCTTCAGCTGCGGCTTCTGGCTCCTTTTTTCTTTACTATGTAGACATCAGAGGTCTGTTTTCTCCCTGTTAAACATTTAAATGTTGAAAACATTGCCGATGTAATTTAAACTTATTAATTGGCTTCTATAGGATTTTTGTTCTTCAATGAGCAATGGTGGTTTTCTAGTTTGGGAAGATTTTAAAGGAAGACGTGTCTTTTATAATGTATAGGTAAGTCCTAATAATAAGCTAATTCTTGAAGTAAGACTGTTGAGTTGACTTAACTATTACTTTCCTTCTATACAAGGGCCATTATAAGAGTACTAGCAGTAAAGCCCGTTGTGAAAGCAATACAACGGGATCTAGAAAGAGGCTCTGGGGCAGTGCTCTGGCTTTGGGCAAACAGTGTCAATTTGCTGTGGTGACCTCAGCAGGGTATAATGACAGAGTCCACTGTTTTCTCCAGAGGAACTGATCTCTGCTACCTGAAGAGCAGTTGTAATTGTGAGTAATCTGTAGCCCTCACCTGGAGATTGGCAACAATTGTTACCCAGGACAAAATGGCTGGTTTGGAGGGTGGAGTCTATGGCATTCTACCTGTCTGAGGTCCCACCCCTCTGCAAACCCCACCCTCTCCAGGCTCCACCCCTCAAATCCCCAGGAATTTGTCAGCATGTAGTTGGCAACCCCATCTCCTTCCCAGCTAGCCACCAACCTACCATTATCTGCCCCTTTGACTTCAGCTGACTTCTGCCCTCCCTTCTGCAGAGCAGTTGTAATACTGAGTGCTCTCCAGCCCTCACCTGGAGATTGGCAACAATGGTTCCCTATGTGAGACTGACCGGTTTGGAGGGTGGAGTCTATGGCAGTGTACCTGTCTGAGGTCCCACCCCTCCTCAAACCTTACCCTCTTCAGGCTCCATCCCTCAAGTCTGGAGGAATTTCCCATCTGGAGTTGGCAACCCTATCAGGATTGGCCCCAATGTGTTTTCTCCCAAAGGCCAAAGTAGGTGACAGGACCAAGCTTAGTTGCCTACCAACAGGCACTGAGGGGAATGTAGGGTTGCCAGCTCTAAGGAGGGAAATACCTGGAGGTTTGGGGGGTGGATTCTGTAGAGGGCCGGGCGACGGAGGCATCGGCCTTCTGTCGCCCGCCTTGCCCCCCCAATCTCGGCCCGGGCACCCGCGGCTCCCACCAGCGGCCGCCCGACTCCAGACCCCCCCGCGGCCACTCCAGCCAGGCGACGGAGGCATCGGCCTTCCATC
>NW_015164673.1:1152588-1182760 GCF_001447785.1 Gekko japonicus
CACACACACACAGCCTCTGCCTAGGGAGCAGCTGACATCATTCCCAACTGAAAATTCCAACTGCCTTGGGGGGGGGTGAGTTTGAGGTGTGGAATGGAGTGTAGTCCAATCAGCTTCCATATGTAAATGACCTTGGAACGCTGGCCGGGACTGCACAAAGCAGCCAATGAACCCAGCCAGTGTCTTCCGAGTGGCAGTTTTTTCGGCCTAACACTAAAGGGGCCAATTTTAGAATTCTGGCACCCAAAACTCTTTTATAATAAGGGAGAGATTAGGATCTACAAATATCAAACATTCAAAGCTTGCAAAATATTTTATTTAATATGTAACAAAACAAGTCTAGTATACTTATGACATTAAAACTCATATGATATGGTTTCAACAATAAGTTTAAAAGCATTTTATCTTGATGCCCAATGCTGTTGGGGGGGGGGGGGAATTACAGACTTCCATACAGCAACAGAGATCCTTGTTAGATGAAGATGAGTAATGCTACAAGTGTGATTTTATATCCTCTTCCTTCGTGTTCTGCTTAGTTAGGAGAAAGCATTTTTCTGCTAACACCTTTTGACTGCATTAAACAATATTGTCAGAGATGCATCACATTAAATGTGATATTTCCCCCCTAAAATGGGTGACTTTCCTGATCAATATTTATATAGCACTTTCAAGTGCTCAAAACACATCACAGACACAAGCTCAAGAATCTTCACATCCAAACACCATAATGTAGGTCAGCATTTCGCCCCCAGGTGGGAAGATAACAAATACTATGGCCATGAGGCCACCTGGGGTGAGTGCATAGTTTAGCCATTGTGCTGCACTAGCTGTCAATCAGCATCTTATGACTACAAGCCTGGAGTCTACTAGTATGCAAAAAGAATGGAATGTACAGAGTAGGAAAAAATCTTATTTCCAGTTCAGTGTGTTAAAGCTAGCCAGAAGCAGTCCAGCCATACATTTTCTGTTCTGGCTCTATTTCAAGCTCAGTATATCATATCAGTTCAACATGGGTAGCTACTGTGGTCTGTCCTCGAAGGTTCTGAGCTATACAAATATAGTTTCCAGCATCAATGGTTTCGAAATCTTCTACAGTAATGAGACTCTCTGAGATTCTTGTGGTGTGACCAATTCCTCTGTCAATCAGCCTCCAGGTGTCCTGGATGATCACAGGCCTTTCATACTGTTTGAAAGACACCAAAATGAAACAGTAAACAGTGTAAAAGTACATAGGGAATACATAATACAGCTAACAATTTTTTGTTATAGCATGAAACATATCACAGAGCAACTGAGGCTAAGAGCTTTCAGATTACTGTGGCTGTGGTATTTGTTTTAGTGCCCATGTTACTATGATAATGTATGACAGGGTGGTTCTTTCCAATAGGATAGAGTCAGATACTTATATTTACAGCTTGTTTCACACAATCTTCTTGCCACAGGAGTATGAATTAGATGTGCTGTGTCTTTTCCAGTTTTTGATTCTAACATGACTGGAACTGCTATGCTTTCCAGAAGACAACTCTGCCCTTATTCATAGATAAGGTTTATCTGCTAATGTTGGCTATCAGACTGGATCTTAAGCAGTTACTTTTTAATTTGGGACTGTCTTTAAAAATGAGGACTTTTAACACTCTCAGGTCAGTTATTTTCTCGGTTCTAAGGCAGTAAAGTACAGTCAGCAGTTCTTAGGGTAAGAGGGCCCCAAGCTTTGAAAATAATAGCCAGTGCCATGCAACTGCCAAAATATTTTTATCAATTGACAATCTCAAAACTAAGAAGAGCTTTTACTTTGGCAAGACTGAGCGTTCTTCCCTCAGCAGTGTTGGATGGCCGATATAATAAAAGTATCATACCATAATGGAACATGCAGATGCTCATATCATACAATAGAAACCATTGAACGTATGATTATGGAGTGCTCTATATTCGATGAGTTGAGGGCTAATTTGGTCACCCCTTTACTTAAAGATATGGCACTGCTAAATGTGCGAGCCCAGGTGTCATGGCTACTATCGTATACCAATGATCGTGTCACCCTCTCAGTGGCAAAATTCATAGGCGCAATAATCAAATATGAGAGAAATAATAGTAAGGTCTTTTAAAATATTTTATTTGGTTCTAATTTCTGCTTAAGGTGATAGCCGTATGAGCAGTGATAGATAGATAGATAGATAGATAGATTCTATCTAATAGCCAGTGCCTTGAACTGGAGAAACAAACTGGCTGCCAGGGCAGATCTTTCAGAGCTGATGTGATGTGCATTCACAATTAATTAATTAATTACTTTGATTTTTACCCCGCCCTCCCCGCTGAGGCAGGCTCAGGGCGGCTTACAGAAAAAACAATAGTTAAAATAACAATATAAAAATGTATACAAATCACAGGCATGCCAGAAATACAAACTTAACATATGTCTTCAAAAGAGCTAATATGAAAAACTGCACAAGTTGCACCAGCCCGTTAGTGGGCTGCTGTATTTTTTAATAACTGAAGTTTACGAATTGTCTTTGGTAAATCTCATGTCAGGAATTTTCTCACATATAACAAAATTGTTATTAAGCTACTGTACTGTTATTAAGCACCGACCCCATATTCAGTGTTGCACCTTCAACCGGCCAAGGAAAAGAACTTAGGCCAGGATCCTCCTTCTAGGAAGAAGGAGAAAGGCAGCTCTGGCACTGTGAGGGTTCTTTCTTTCAGTTCTTTTTGGTACTGTGAGTTATCCTTCCTGCAGTCTATTCTGGCAAAGAGTCAAATGGCAGCCAGGTATCATAAGCTGTCTTCTTCCCCTTCCTGGGACTAGCAGCAGTTGGGTGTATGTATTGTGGGGGTGGGGGGATTTTTCAACTCAAGAGCTATGGCTGTGATCCAAATTGAGCCCATCCATTCCACACACACATCCCATCCATTAAACATTAAAGTAAACATTAGGAAATTAGAACACAGATTTCCTGTAAGATGCTTAACACTAGGTTTGGGGGGGTGAACAGGCTAGAATTCAATATTATCAACACTACACTAGATTCTTCAAGGCTTGAGCAATTCTGTTTGCAGCTAGAACTGTTAATTTACACTCTGCTGTATGATCCTTGCTAGCACTATGGTAGTATATATAATCTTCTGTTTTATTTAAGGGAAATAATAAAAAGAAGAACTAGCAGCTTACCTCTTGCCCTGGATATATCCAATTAAATTCTACTTCTACATCTGGCTCTCCCAAAACTGTGCACAGAACACTGATATCATCTCCACCGCTTGCATTGTTGGATGATGCCTTAATTGTTGTTGAAGGTGGACCACTAGGGACTGGTGAAAAAGCAAGTGACATGAAAGAAAAAGTGGTTTCTCTCCTGAAATTGCAATGAAAATTGGGGGGGGGGGGGCAGCCTAACACATTGCTCCTCTAAGAGGGGGGTGATCAGTAGAAATTGACACACATCTTTAACACCAACTAATTTCTGCAAATCAAAGTAGGTTAAAGACACAGGAGCAAGCACTAATAAAAACACTGGCAACCTTGAATTCTGTCTACATTTTTATTGTACTGAATTTATCTTTTAATCTTCCTGCATCTTAGATTGTATGTCTTTCTGTAGGCAGCCATAATAAAATTATTTGTAGATGCAGACCAGCTTTTCTACAGTACTTAAATGCTAATCTTTATTATATTAGCTCAATGCCTAGGACATGGTCCCTAAAGTACATTAAGTGCCCTTGAAACAAACAGGAGATGTTTCAATTTAAATATGAACCTAAAATAACTCAGACTAACAAAATCTGTGGTAGGCAGGGCTTTTTTTGTAGAAAAAGCCCAGCAGGAACTCATTAGCATAATAGGCCACACCCAGCAGCAGAAACTCATTAGCATATTAGGTCACACCCCGTGCCTTCCCTTGGCTTGCTTGGGCGCCCCATGGCTGTGGGAAGCCTGGGCAAGCCGGCCCTTGGACAGGCCAGGGAAGGCACGAGGAGGCATTTAAATGCCTCCCTGGTCCTTCCGGGGCCCCCCTGGCCCGCCCACCTCGGAGTCGCTAGGGGGGTCACTCTCCAGGCCTTCCCTCTGTAGCCATACACACAGAGGTTTTGGCTGTAGTGGGCGTGGCCAACTCTGAAGCCAGCTGGAACTCCGTTCCTGTGCGTTCCTGCCCAAAAATAGCCCTGGTGGTAGGGTATGAGCTTTTGTGAGTCACTTCTCACTTCTTCACAAAAGCTCCTACCCTGCCACAAATTCTGTTAGTCTTTAAGGTGCTATTGGACTCTTGCTCTTTTCTACTGCTACAGACAAACATGGCTACCCATCTTTCTCTAAAAGAACTTGTTCAACTTTTAAGAAGTTTCACTTGGATGGTATTCATTTGGGCTGTATAACCTAACATCATTATTTCTGTTGTGAGTCTAATGTTACAGAAAACATTTCTAGAACTTTCCATCCTCTGGGATTTTTTCTTTCTTTCTGAGCCTGTAGATATTGGTCATTTATAATTGTAACTGTAACAATGATAATTTAGAAGGGCAGCAGAACTCAAACTGAAGCAATAATTTTCTTAAACAGTTCCAAGGTTATGTGTGCTTGGTCTAACAAAAGCAAATATCTTTGCCAAGATAACCAAATGAAATGAAGCTGAAGTCAATGTTATGTGTGTAAATTATGCAAATCATGTGATTTCCTCATGGCTGCTGTGTAATTCTGCAGTCCAACTTAGAAGTGAAGTCACCTTCCACTGATAAAACAGTTGTGGGAGGGGAATCACTTAGACTGGGGGAAACAGGTTGGCTATACCTTCATCGTAACCAGAATCTGCACATGACTAACTGGATTCTCTTCTGGGCAGTAAAAGCACATTCCTGTTTAGGATTGCCAGCTCCAAGTTAGGAAACACCTGGAGATTTTGGGGGTGGAGCCTGGGCGGGGTTTGGGGAGGGGAGGGACTTCAGTGGGGTATAACGCCATACAGTCCTCTCTCCAAAGCGGCCACTTTCTCCAGAGGAACTGATCTTTGTTGCCTGTAGATCATTTGTAATAGCACAAGATCTCCAGCCACCACCTGGGGGTCAGCAACCCTATATCCTGTTAAATTATAAAGCTAGATCTTAGTGCAGACATGGCAGGTCAAGAATGACCTCCCAGTGGTACACATTCGTCTACTCATGCTTCTTGTTTTCCTTAGAGAGCCAGTGTGGTGTAGTGGTTTAAGTGCACGGACTCTAATCTGGGAGAACCGAGTTTGATTCCCCACTCCTCCACTTGCACCTGGCTGGATGACCTTGGGCAAGCCGTAGTTCTGATAAGAGCTGTTCTTGAAAAGAGCAGTTTCTCTCAGAGCTCTCTCAGCCCCACCTACCTCACAGGGTGTCTGTGGTGGGGAGGGTAAGGGTAGAGGAGTTTGTAAGCCACTCTGAGACACCTTTGGGTAGTGAAGGGCGGGGTATAAATCCAATCTCTTCTTCTTCTTACCATAAAAGGGTCACTCAAGCAGTTCACTAAAAGCCATTATTAAAGCCATCATGCTCTGGCTGAACTGTGTTGAAAAAGCATCCAGGGTCTGCTCCTACAATGATTTCCAGTAGGTGAGGAGCAAAATGATGTTCCACCAACTCAATTAATCTTACCTTCCACATAGAGCAGCTGGTATTTAATGGAAATCTGAGGCGCCCCCCTTGATTCGGCTCTGCAGTAAACTACTCCTTTGTGTTCAGACTTTGGGTGCTGATAGACAAAGCCCTTCTTTGCATCATAGACAATGTCAATTCCATCCACTTTGACTTCTTCTGCTGGGAATTCCTGATGAAGCGTCACTTTTGCTGACGGGTTGGTCACTCGGCAAGGAATCACCGTGGGTTTATCTGGGTTAAGGTACACCACCTCGAAATAGCTGGGAGAAGGAACAAAGAGCTCCCCTTTATCTGTTCGAAAAGTAATGTAAGATGTGTTATGTATCAGCATGATGTATTTTATTTCCTCACCATTTTAACAGTCTGACCTTGCAAAAATGGCCATTCAACAATAGGAGAAAACAATTTTTACCAGAGTTGTAATTGTTAGTGATGCTCACTAACAACAAATTGTTAAGGACTTTTGAAAAGATTCTTAAAGAAAAGAAATGAAAAAGTTAACTGAAAGTGTCATACTTCACGACATTATAGCTAAGGCTACATCTTCAGTTTGCATGCCCTCCATTAGCACATACCTATACCTCCCCACAGATGTACCTATTACTCCGGGAGGAAACATGGGACTTAATACAGGGACTTTGCCCATAAACGACTGCCATATGTAACTGGTAGGCTGTATTTGGCTTGGGGAGCTACACACTACGCCTAAGAAGGACAATAAAGCTCTGAGAGAGTTATTTTTTAGTAGCGGCTTCATTATTGAACTAAGATAAGGCTCTATTGCCCTTACCCAGAGACTGTTATGTACAAATGTGTGACCAACAGTTTTTTTTTCTCCTTACCAGGACTACAGCCCCCCTTCCCCCGCCATCATATTAAAACTGTCCTGCATTTCATAAGAAGTGTGGAGTGTCAAGCTGTGCTGTGGTGCACAATGTCAAGAGTTACTGGACTCTTGGATTTTCCAGCAATACCACTGAATTGGACCCTACTGCTTCAACATATTTCTGAGCCTGATTAAAAAATAAGCAAATCTTTCCCATTTGATGTGTTGTCTAAGGCTTTCACGTCCGGACCTCATTAGTTGTTGTAGATTTTCCGGGCTGTATGGCCATGGTCTTGGCACTGTGGGACCTGACGTTTTGCCAGCAGCTGTGACTCTCCATCTTTTTGTGTTATAACTCCGAGGATGCCAGTCACAGCTGCTGGCAAAACGTCAGGTACTACAGTGCCAAGCCCACAGCCATACAGCCTGGAAACTCTACAACTCATTTCCCATTTGAGCTTACAAAGCAGGTTTCAAGGGGAGGGGGACAGAGTGCCTCTAGGCATTTTGAGCTTCAAAAAGTCCTCTTCACGGCACGCTTGTGCGTGTGCAGTAGCCACGTGTGACTGCACAGGTGACCACTCGATGAACAACAGTTACCTGCTTACCATTTTATTTCAGTTCTAAATAGCACTTATTTAAAATCAGAATAATTTGTCTGGAAAAAGCATGTAGGATTTTTTCCCCAAACTATTCACTCTGTGGAAATGGTGCTCCACATGAGTCTGTGTAAGACATGTCATTGCTACTTCTGGCTCCGCTGTGATATGGCCACCAAGGCATTTACTGTAGTTTCACAGAGAAACACAAAACTGGCTTTCTTTGGGGCCAGCGAACCACTTTGTTACCTGCAAAAAAGATGTACGTTGAGCTTGTTTTTGACTCATCCTTCTTGCAGTTGTAACCTTTGCACACGAGTAGCCAGCAGCTGTATTCACCGGTGTCTGCTGCAGTGGAATTTGCCAAGATCAGCTGACTGTATCTGTCATGTTGCTTGATGCTAGCAAGAATAAAGACACAAAACACAGCTAAACGCAGCAGTTGTAAAGTCTCCAATATTTACTTGTGTACTTTATTGTGCCAGTTCTGCCCATTCATAAAACCACATAAAAAGACCAAAAAAAATGCTTTAAAAATCGCTGGAATGAATGGCCACATTTTAGGGCAGGTTTCAGCGTTTATTTATTTTTGTTTTCTCAATGCTTCCTTGACAAACATGAGGACTAGAAGCATTCACTGTCTTTTCTTCACCCTGCCATGAAATAGTTTGTTTAAGACTTCCAGAATAATTCTCAAGATTAGCAAAAGTGGCACGTTTACCACATATTTTAAAAGAGTTTAGATGCATGACAGATTTTGTCTAGACTTTCAGTAAACTGCAAATTTTGTTTAAACATATCCTTTCTTGCAAAATTGAGTAGTACAACATAGTAATTTACCCTTGCAACATGCTTGGGAAAGGGAAAGGAAAGAGAGAGAAGTAGCGTAAGGTCCCTACCCTGCAGTTACTGTGCGCTTTGCAAATTACGCCCCACCCCCACACATCCCTGGCTATCCTCTCTCTACTCCCCTGCACCCCAGCAGATAACTGACCACAGGCTACTCTCTCTGACATGAGTGGACATCTTACTGCTAATGCCACCCACTGCTATGTCGCTACTGCCTGCTGTACCCCACTCGAGAAATGGTGTGGCCATCCCGAGGACTTGATGAGTATGGCCATATGATAACCTCTGCCAACTCATCCAGGCATCCCTGACCAATAGGAAAGAGACCCATCAACAGTAGGTGGTTTAGGAAACAAGCCATTTTGTACAAGTAGACCTGCTTCCGAACTTGTGGTAAGATCACGGAATCTCCTGTGAGGCCTGTTGGACCTGTTGGAGGAGGAAGAGGAGGAAGAAGAAGAATGAAAAGTACGCAGATGGATGAGTGATTTCAGCTTAGCGTACTATATTAGATCAGGAACAAGACAACTTTAGCCGGCTCGCAGGCCGGCTTCTATGTCCCGTGGAACCGCCACCCCAAACACTCACACCCACTTCCCAATAGGTTATTTACAGTGGCCGAGAGTTCCATAGGCTCTCGGCCAGGAACCTAGCCCACTGATTGGTGCGGCTAGGATCCGCATAGTCCATTGTCTCTTTGAGCAAAGCTTGACGTTTTCGCTGGACCGCGTGGAGTCCAAGCTGGCCACGTGGTCTGAACTGGATATATTACAAAGAAGAAATTGGACTTATACCCTGCCCTTCACTC
The DNA here is from genome assembly GCF_001447785.1 of Gekko japonicus. NCBI lineage: Eukaryota > Metazoa > Chordata > Lepidosauria > Squamata > Gekkonidae > Gekko > Gekko japonicus. Next base: position 1,161,287 of record NW_015164673.1, read on the forward strand.
GGAGTCTCAGAGCAGCTTACAAACTCCTTTCCCACTGGTGCACAATCAGAAGGTGAGGACTAGGTGTGAATGATGGTGGCGTGTCCTCAAACATGCTGTCTGAAAGTGAAATTTCCCAAATACAGCACAGACTGCTGGAAAATTCTACAAATTCCCAGGAGGTGTTTTCAGCTGAGAACCTCTAAGCACAAGTAATTTGGAGGGTGGAAGGGAAAGGGATGTGGATTACAGGATAGTAAATGCAAACTACATTAAAAGCTTTTAAGAAAAATTAAAGTGTCCTCTTCACTTTCCTTGGAGCCTGCTGTCAGTATCTTGGAAACTTCTGAATTAACGTACCTGTGCCTTTCAGTCTGAGAACGGGAAATACAATTTATATGCAGTCCATAAAAAAATAACAGCCACCACCACCTTTTCATTAATAAAAGAGGCTAACTGGCAAAAAAATAAATAAAATCTCTAGACAAATGGTGGAAGATGGAGCAGAACAGACGCCTGCTTTTGTAGGCTCTTCTCATGATTATCGGCCATGTAGTGCTGGAAAGGGCCGTCAAGTCACAGCTGACTTGTGACAGCCCCATAGGCAGGGCTCTTTTTGTAGCTAAAGCCCAGCAGGAACTCATTAGCGTAATAGGCCACACCCAACAGCAGGAACTCATTAGCATATTAGGCCACACCCACAACAGCACCGCTTATTGGCATATTAGGCCACCCCCCATGTTACCAGAAGTGTGCTCATCCAGCCACACCCACCTTTGGCTTCTTATTCTGCTTACCTTGTTTGTTGTCAAAACCCAGGGCTTTTTTGTAGCAGGAACTCCTTTGCATGTTAGGCCACACACCCCTAATGTAGCCAATCCTAATGAGTTCCTGCTGCTGGGTGTGGCCTATTATGCTAATGAGTTCCTGCTGGGCATGGCCAACTTGGAAGCCAGTCCAAAATAGCCCCGCCCGTAGGGTTTTCAAGGCAAGAGACATTCAGGGGTGGCTTGCCATTGCCTGCCTCCACGCCACGACCCTGATATTCCTCGGAGGTCTCCCATTCATATACTAGCCAGGGCTGACCCTGCTTAGTTTCCAATATCTAATGAGATCGGGCCATCCAGGGCAGGGCAGGTTATCAGCCATATAGTCCCAATTAAAGAAGGCAGATCTCTTGTGGAGCTAGACTGCCGACAGAAGAATTTTACCCACTGTTTTGCTGTAGCATTTTAAGGCAGGGACCAGGCAGGTCTAGGCATGGGCATCAGTTTAGGAAGACTGGCACACACCAAAAGAAAGGCAAACATCTCACCCTGAAAAGGTTCTGGCAAAGAGTTATACTAAAGTATCTCAAGAATGCTAAACTGGTTAAACACCAAAAAAAAAAAAAAAGGAAGTGAATTTTTTCAAAGGACTTACAAATCAGAAAGCCTGAAAGAACAAATGCCCACATGATGGATGATGGTTGTTGCCTCCTTTCCATTCCAACTAGATTCCTAGGGGACTAACACTTCACACCAGCCCATAACCTTTAAAATACCCTTTTTGTGGATCCATTGTTGAACAATGGTTCATTTGGCTGTAGCAGTACAGAGAAGAGGCTGTGCCTCAGGAATTGTACCTCCACAAGTTAACAGAGACTGTTGATAGACTGTTGGAGCACCAATCAAATGCGGCAAATTAAGGTCAGCATTAATTAATTCACTGTACAATTTTATTTGGTTACCATACAAGCCAACAAACGATCTATACCAATTGCCTGGGAAATCAAGAGACTGAGTGCAAGCTCTTTCTCCGGAAGCTCAGCCATATGAATGCAGATTCCTGTTTGTGCTTTTACACAAAGTGTTGAAACATAGTTCAGAATTAACAATCTTTGCATTCCTCGCTAAGATGTACTTTCCTGTTGTAGCATAAAATCTTTGACAAAAGTATTCTTCCTGATGAAGCATCATGCATTTTTCATACGCTTGCATAAGAAGAGGTGTGCACTAACTGATTTCCTGTGCTGTGGGTTTATTTACCTACAACAAATTCTCTTAATGGGAAGTGATGCAGTTTTCAGACTAGTTCTTTTATCAATGCAAGTATATCTTTAGACAGTACCCAGGTATGGCATAAGTAGAACATAACAGATCTAGTCGTTCAGGTCAGCAATCCATCTAATCACGCTGTGGCCAAGCAGTTGCCCTGGAGGGCCAAAAATCCACAGCATCGAGGTCAAGGCGTCCCCCAGTGCGGCTTCATAGCACTGTTATTCAGAGATTGACTGCCTTTTCTGACAACTGTCAGAAACCTTTCTAGTAAAGTGCTTGATGCCTAATCTTTAAAGATATATAAATGCAGAATCATGAGTACTGCAGGTACCCTAATACACCATGGCTGGCTGTCTCTTTATCCGTATGGCCACTGGTGGACAGGAACAAGCTGAGCCAAGTGGCCCCTGTGGCTCTTGTCCTCATCACTATAGCCCACATAAGCCCCTGTGGTGCTGCCAGAACTGCTGGGGTCATCTGGCTCAGCTTGCTCCAGGGTTGTTTGAACAAGAGCAGGTAGAGAAAGAGGTACTTTTCTCCCTTTCTCACAATACAAGAACTCGTGGGCACTCCATGAAATTGCTGAGCGGTCGGGTTAGAACAGATAAAAGGAAGTACTTCTTCACCCAAAGAGTGATTAACACTTGGAATTCATTGCCACAGGAAGTGGTGGCCCCTACAAGCATGGACGGCTTCAAAAGGAAATTAGATAAGCATATGGAGCAGAGGTTCATCAGTGGCTATTAGCCACAAGGTATAGATAGGGACTCTGGGGCAAGTGATGCTCTGTCATCTTGGTGCTTGGGGGGGGGGGTCAACAGTGGGAGGGCTTCTAATGTCCTGGCCCCACTGGTGGACCTCCTGATGGCACTGGTATTTCTGGCCACTGTGTGATACAGAGTGTTGGACTGGATGGGCCTTTGGCCTGATCCAACATTGGCATCTCTTATGTTCTTATGTTCTTATGAACATTCTAACCCACCACCCTTTTTCATAAAACACTTGCAATTAGAAGAAGAAGAAGAGATTAGATTAGATTTATACCCTACCTTTCACTTGGAGTCTCAAAGCAGTTTACAATCTCCTTCCCTTACTCTCCCCACAACAGACACCCTGTGAGGTAGGTGGGGCTGAGAGAGTTCTGAGAAAACTGTGACCGACCCAAGGTCACCCAGCTGGCTGCATGTGGAGAAGCAGGGAATCAACTGGGTCCTCCAGATTAGAGTCTACCGCTCTTAATCACTACACCAAACTGGCTCTTAATTAGATGTTTAAAGGCAAGCAGATGGGTGTACATCACTATGATTCAGCTCTATTTACCTCTACCATTTATTAACAGAAACATTAAACACTGAAAGCGGTGCATTTCATCCAGGCAATTTTACTTTTCCTTTAATTTTATAGGAAATTAGGAAAACAGAGCACACCGATTTATGAACAAGGCTCTTCCTCCCCATTTTCCTTGCAACTGTAGTTATCAAGCCATTGGTGTATGATTAACGTAAATGCTATATTAAAGACGGAAATTCTGTTTTATTGCACTAAAGAAATAATCTCCAACACTGAGCCAAAAATATCATTACAGTCACATACTAATTCCTCTCTGAAAGAACCTGGCCCTACGACAGCTGTGCAGAGCTTCCCGCCATTTAAAGAAGGGGGAGTAAACCACAATCACATAACACAATATTGGCTACATCCACACAGGGACAATCCTCTCCTGTGTATTCATTGCTGTTGTGAACACGTCCACACAAGGGTCCTACCCACTTTTCTCAGTCATCTCCATGTGGTCATAATTTCCCCCTACTATGCCTTTGAATGAGACTTTTAAAAAAATCAGCACTTGCTACAAAGATACAGCATTATAATGACATAGCAATGGCCGTTTATTTAAAGCTGGCAAAAAGCTCTCCAGTGATGGTATAGTGATACAGCACCTTTTTTAAAAAAAGGTGGGAAATTGTCTTTCAGTAACATGGTGGGGGAAATGGTCATTGTGAGGGGATGTCGGCAGTAAAATGTGCTGATGTGGGCAGGTTAAAAAACCTGCACCTTCCTGACCAAATGATGAGGTAACTATTTTAGACAGTGTTTTGTTTTGTTTTTTGTTATTTTTAAGATCATAGCAAAGCATGTTTCAGAAAGTTCAGAGCAATGTAGGGGAAAACCTGGAAAGTGGATGATTGGAGGATGACATCATGTGCATGTCATGTACAGACAAAGAGGAACAGAACATGAGATATGTTTCACAAGATCCAAGAAACCACAGGGAAATTTACGGCACGGTTAGGCAAGGTGAAAGATCCACACCAATATAAACTTCTCTGCCCAAAGAAAACCAGCCCTCCTGCAGGCTGCAATCCTATACACATTTGCTTGAGGTTGAATCGCCTTAAACATAGAAGGGTTTAAGATTAAACTTCGACAGGATTGCACGGCAACCAAGCTGCAATGCCCTCAACCATGTTGTTACCAGAACTTCTGAAAAACATTAACACCTGACCACAAAGATGTTCGGGCTCTTGGAACCAAAAAACCTTAATCTGGTTTGGGCGGCTTTTATCTGATTATTTACTCAGCGGTAGGGGAATGCCTTTGACCTCTACATGCGGCCAAAGTCTTCTGTGCTTTGCATTAGTTTACAGCATTGGGAAATGAGTTCTTGACCTAGGTATTTGTAAAGTTGATCAAACTGAGACCTGCAGTGTTTGGATCCTTCTTTCTCTCAGAAACTTGACTTTTCCTGTGTGTTTTGCCAACTCCAATTTGGGAATTTCCTGGGGATATATGGGCGGTGCCTGGGGAGGGTGGAGTTTGGGAAGGGGAAGGAGCTTAGTGGTGACGTAATGCCATAGAGTCCATCTTCTCAAGTTGCTATTTCCTCCAGGGGCTCTGTGGTCTGTAGATGTGGTAAATCCAGGAGAACTGGCTAGCAACCCAAGCTTGGGCAGGGGCACACGGCAGGAATTCTCTCCTGCACTGGGTGTGTTCCTACTGTTGTTGCAAACACAGTAGTAGCACAAGGAGGTCTGCATATGCATAGGGACCAGGACATTCTTTGCAAGCCATAAAGAATATCAGGCTAACTTTCCCTATATGCGGCTGGTAAGAACACAAGCCTACTGAACCAAAGTAAGAGCTAATGCTTACATTCAGATACACTTCTAGAGTTAAAGCACTGTACTGCAAGTGCAGCACTTAATTTGTATACCGTATCATTGCAAGGGGGGGATGGGGATGAACCCAGAATTAGTTGGCTCCACCCCCCATCCTGCTCTTCACCCCACCAGCCCTAATAAATAACCTGCTTTCACTACCACGCCGTCATGCCCGGATCCAGATGTGATCCCCCTTGTCCTAGCTTCTAACATGGATGGAGTCATGAAAGGCAGTAGCCTAGCAGGTCTCTGTTGTGCTTGGCTCCAACTCAGTAGTTCCTCTCCAAGAACTGAACGGTGTCATTTGTATTCCGTTATGATTACTGTGAAAATCATGGGTTTTTTCGTCTGGAAAACAAATCCCAAAAATGTGATCTGTCTTTGGCAGATGCATTTTTCCCCTGATCCACCTTAGTTGACCAATTAGCATTCTTTGCATAATCTCTGGATACCAGGGGTCATTTCCTGCAGGAGCACACAGGGGCCGAGCTCCGGCAGCAAAGAGTCCAGGGGGCGGGCACATGCAACAAGCCCCACCCCCTGTTCCCAGCAGCCCTTAGTCAGAGCAAGAAGCAGCCATGTAAGTTGCAGAGCCCCCCCCCCCCGCCCAAAACAGTCCAGTGGCACCTTTAAGACCAAGTTTTATTCAGGTACAAGCTCTCCCTCTTCTGCAAGGACAGATCTGCACATTCCCCCCTCCCCAATAGCTAGCAATCCAAAACAGTCCAGTGGAGCCTGAGCGGTGGGTGTTGCCTTCGGACACACTTCCAGTGATGTCAGGGGGTGTGGCACATGCAAATAAGTCATGCTAATGAGTTATGCTAATGAGCTCCTGCGCCTCTTTTTCTACGAAATTACCCCTGCTGGATACACTTCACTCCCGCCTTGTCTGTGCCTGCTATATTGAGTACAAATGCCAAAAAACATGTACTAGAGACCCTGATGATGCCTTGCTATAAGATTAATGCTTTGTTTCTCATCATAAGGGATCAACACGTTTGAAAATATTCTTGTACAATGAGAATTTGTTTAAACATATGCCAGTATTTGAGGAAGCAGTTTGAGGAAACAGTCTTACATTATACCACAGACTTTTTTATACATTAGAACAAAGTTTGAGCCCAGCGGCACCTTTAAGAACAACAAAGTTTTATTCAAGGTATAAGCTTTTGTGTGCATGCACACTTCCTCAGATACAATGAAATGGAAGTTACCATGCTTGAGATGGAGCGTAATGGCAGGGTCTCAGTTAATTACTCTCAGAATTCCACAATTAAGGATACATCTGCCCATCAATCTCCAATTTTTGACATATTTATTTCCTTCACTGTGTTTCCCCCCAGAATTAAACCCAAACAAATGGCAGCCCTATAAACTAAGCTTGTGTCAGCTACGCTGCCATGGGGGATGGGGAGCTCATTCTGTGTCTGGTTAATTGCTAATGCATTCCGTTCTGTGCTTGTTCTGCTTTGCGCCGAAATGCTTATCTATACAGATGTGCAGGAGGGAGTTGTATTGTCTGGGTTTCTCTTAGGTGCTGTGGGAGAGTGTTGGTTCTCAGCTTTAGCTACCTAACGGTCTCCAAGCTTTATCCCACGCGGGGGAGGGTGCCTAATTGGCCAGTGCTATGGGGGGGTGCATACGAATACCCTATATCCTATTATGCCCATGGGGCCGCCACCATTCTTAACAGTGCTTATGGTACTGCATCTGTAGCTCTGCAATAAAAGTATTACCGTTCCTGAATGTGTGTATTTCGTTGTTGGCTGTGGGTTCTGACAGCTTGTTATTCCTGTTTGGTCCTTGAATCTGTTAAACATCTCCATTATGCTGTATGCTAATTTGCTGCTCACCCTCTACCTAAATGTATGGACTGGTAACTTCCATTTCCTTGTATCTGAAGAAGTGTGCGTGCACACGAAAACTTTAGACCTTGAATAAAACTTTGTTGGTCTTAAAGTTGCCACTGGACTCAAACTTTGTTCTACTGCTTCAGACCAACAGGGCTGCCCCACCTGTAATTCTCAGGAACTGTCCTCCTTTGGTTTTTTGAACTTGGTAATTTTAAATATTTTTTTAAAACTTCCATGCTTGAATCACTTGGTACATAATACATGCACACATTTTGTAGCACGCATTGTGACTATTCATTACATACTTGACAGAGATCCCAAAATGTAGAAAACTACATCCATGCTCTGTAAATGATAAGATTTTTCTTGCACAACTAAGGTGCAGTAAATTAAAATAAACTCCAAACACCCCAAACCTAATTCTGGGGGAACAAATTAGTAGTCTTAACAGTCAATTTGTTCATTTCAAAGAAACAAAGTGACTATAACTAAATAGTGCTGCTTAAATACTACTGGGTTTTTTTCCCTTCCAACTGAATGGTGTAGCCTGTATAATACGTAGCTAAATATAAGCCACAACCTTTCCATATCTGCCTAAGGCTATTTTTAAAGCAAGTTTCAAGAGATTATGGATGTGATCCAGCCAAAGCAAAGCACATCTATGTCCCATCAGGTTAAACCCATGTTTGGCTCTTTTCTACTGAAGCTGAAGGGACTTTGAAGTACCAAAGCTTTGCTGCAATGCATCCTTTCCAGTTTTTTTTTTCAGTACAGGCCCCTGAAATGTAAGCAAACTGGGGAAACAGGAAGAGTCCTATGCGGTGCCTCTTCCTTGGTTAGAAAAATCTTGGGTTGAGTTTTTCAGCTCAAGTATAAATCATAGTTCAGATTTCAGATGAATCCCTGCTCCAAATATGGCAGCGCTAAATTAATCAAGGGATCTGTTCAAGGCATTTATGAGTCCGATATTTGGCCTTCAACCGGGTACACAGATGTTGACAGTACAAATAATTGGAGTACATAGAAATCCCATAGGCTCCTAATTTTAAGTTCACCTTTCTCGTGCAGGACTTCAGCTGCGTCCTCAGCTACGATCTTTGTACATTTAAAAAGCTAGGCTTATTGACAGGCTTTCTGACATTTTAATAGGCTATGTGTCTGGGGAAAACAAAACAAAACAAAACAAAACACAAGCATGCGTGACTGGTTAAGCCACAGTTATTTGTTAATACCTCCCACCCCCAAGGTCAAGGTTGGATGAGAATGTTACAGGCTACAGCTGCCATCTAGTGGACTAAGGTGCTAAAACTCCTTCTCCAAAATGAAACCAAAGATCATTTTCGGTAAGTGCCAATGGAATAGAATCTTCCAGGCTCAGCAGGACAGCGCAGTCCATCCCACCTACACCAACCCTTCTGTATTACCTGTTCCAGCGTTTCATAAAAATACCATCTCCAAGCCTGAGGCCGCAGTTTCTAGCTACCACTCAGAGAACTATCCTCTATCACATTATTCTCTGTGACATTATCTTTAGGAAACTTGTAGTAGTAGCAAACAAAACATCTTGTGGCAATGCATTACATCTCTAATTTATTTATTGGTGATAGCAATAATCTGTTATTCTTGGCTTACATCTGCTGTAATTACACTGGATGATTTACTGTGTTATTTTTGTGATGTAGCGGCTAGAGCAACAATGCTTACTCAGTGGTTCTTGGACATGACAACTGTGGCTCTCCTAAGCACCGTTTTCCAACATGTCACCCACCCATTTTTAAGGAAAGTGGGTGATGCGGTTGCCCTTTGGGACTTGTGGCTGGCAGGTGGTTCCCACTGAGCACGGAGAGAGGTTCCAACCACCTTGTCCCTTGAAATACTACGGTTCAACTTGAAACGTATTTTTAACTCGGGGGAAGCATTTTGAACCTGAAAGCCTGCACATGGGTTTCGCTCGTAAATCTGACTTGCAAGTTCTTCCCCTCGTTATGTACAATTGGTCATTAGTCTATCTACCCTATGACTGTGTTTTACTAATAATATATTCATAATCAGCACAAGCACGTATAATGCGACAGGCAGGGAATAAATTAATTAATGCTTGACGGATCACTTTATTTTACATATCATGAGAAATCAACAACCCACCCATCAGGTCCATCAAATGTTGGCAAACCCATGGTGTACTCTCCAAGACCTCTGGTTGTTAGGTCAGGTCCAGTGTTCCCTCTAAGCTGAGTTAGTGTGAGCTAGCTCACATTTTTTAGCCTCTGGCTCACACATTTTTGTCTTAGCTCAGGAAGGATGGCTCCAGAGCAAACTAATTTATGCAGTAGCCAAATCACTCGCTCACAACTTTAATTCCAGTAGCTCACAAAGTAGAATATTTGCTCACAAGACTCCACTGCTTAGAGGGAGCAGGTCTATTGTTGATCACCCCATGGTGTACTTTTCAAGGCCTCTGGTTAATGGGCTAATTACACATATCCTCATAACCACAGCATCCCCACATGGTCAGGCTGCTGGTATCTTTTTTTGTATCTTGTAGGTGATCTCACAACCGCATGTATATGGTTGTCAATTATCCAGCTGAACCCATGGTGCAATGTCTCACGATAGGCAACCCAAGGGCTGGATAAGGTTCAATAGGAATAGGGAGAGAGAAGCCTACATGCTCACAGGTATTCTGCTAATTTAAACATGCACAGTAATACAGTCAATGTTAATATTTATATCTTATTGCATATGTGTTAGCAGGGATGGGAGTCGTTACGTGGCTCTTTTGGTTAATCGTAACTGTGAATGTGGCTCTCCATGGGCAGTGGAGTGAGTACCACTAGGGGCTTCTGGGGGGGGGGGTCTGTTCCATCCATATTTTGCTCCCTCTACTGGTTGATTTGATATTACACTGGTCTATGTCCAGCATATCTCCCTGCAGATTTAAACCGCAGGTTTTTATGCTGCTATGTCATTTAGAAGAGGCTTTCCTAGGATCACTGAATGCTGACAAAACTGAAAGACTCCTAAGCACCAACAGCATAATGATCTCAAAAACACTGTGTCATATGTCACAGAAGCCAAAACCAAAAGAGGCTGCAGCTAAGTCACACACAAGTTGTGAGGATAAAACGGAGAAGAGGAAAATCAATGTAAGCCACTTCGGGTCCCCACTGGAGAGAAAGGTGGGCTTTAAATGATTAAATAAATAAGCTCATTAGATACCCAAGACTCAGGACTGCCACTTCTCTGTGGCTGCATCCCATAAGGTATAAAATGGCAAAACCACAAGACAAAATGTGGCCATTTTTATTTTACTACTAATGTCGCTGTACAAAAAACGTGACTTCCTTTTGATACATTCCAAAGAGTGTAATTGCACTGTTTGCACTGTTGATCTAAAAAAGTCCTCTCTTCTATGAGATTGGCATACTATGTTTCAAACCCCTGCAAATTTTTGGAAGACTCTTCCCTCTTTTTTTTTTTTAATGGAAAAAGCAATCACTAGAGAGACAGATAGTGCTGAGGTTTAAGTGAACGGACACATTAACCATCTTCATAAAAAGGCAAAGCTATTGTAGCCAAGAAAACAACTTGATTGACTTTATTGGTAAATCATTGCCTGAGGCACCTCTTTTTCTCCCAGTGAAAAGAAAGACTGAGCTTCAAAGAAAGCAAAGGGAACAAATGTAAAGCGAGACTAAAAGATGTGAGAACTTCTTTGGGGAGAAGGTCTAACATCCCAATATGTCATAACAGTAAACACCACTGTTTGATTTGTACCTTTTATTCTTTAGCAATGTACTAGTTTACCTCAGTTAGTAACTAAGACTTTGATAGCTCTCCCAAAGGAATCATGCTTCATACAAGCTAAAACTTAATATGGAGGAACATCACTTAGACAAGTGGAGGACCTGCACAGACTTGCAGGGGGCATCTCATAAGAACATAAGAACATAAGAGACGCCAATGTTGGATCAGGCCAAAGGCCCATCCAGTCCAACACTCTGTGTCACACAGTGGCCAAAAATACCAGGTGTCATCAGGAGGTCCACCAGTGGGGCCAGGACATCAGAAGCCATCCCACTGTTGACCCCCCCCCAAGCACCAAGAAGACAGAGCATCACTTGCCCCAGAGCCCCTATCTATACCCTGTGGCTAATAGCCACCGATGGACCTCTGTTCCATATGCTTATCTAATTCCCTTTTGAAGCCGTCCATGCTTGTAGCCGCCACCACCTCCTGTGGCAGTGAATTCCATGTGTTAATCACTCTTTGGGTGAATAAGTACTTCCTTTTTATCATCTCATCTCGTTTCCCCCTCCCCACTATTTCTTTTTCCCCCTCCCTTGAAAGCCCCCATAGCCTTGTCCTGCTTCCTTGTATTCCTTCCACCTTTAGCTGCCCTCCTGTCTTCAACTTTCCTCCCCCCTGACAGCCTCTACCTGGGAAAACTATGGCAGCTGCATGGTGACTGCGATCAGGATACGCACAGTTGTGCTGTGGCGAGCCTGCAAAGGCTTGCAGTGGGCACCTCACCCCTGTATTCACCTTTTCGCACTTTCCCGCTTCTTGGTAACTCCCATATTGTCCTGCTTCTCTGTTTCCTTTTCTCCTTCCCACCCACCCACCACCCTACCCAGGGATGCCGAGTTCCCTTTGCCGGGGGGGATTTGTGGGGCGTTCTGGGACATCCCTGACATGTTGAAACCATAGAGCTTTGCCTTTAAACCACAGTGTCCCCGCACAGTGTCCCCGGCGTGATGATATCACTTCCAGGTGACATCATCAGGTCAGGGAAGTCACGTAGGGATGTGGCTGTTGGGTGTGGGGTTTCCCACGGGGAGAAGCCCTCAAAACCAGGGGAACCCCTGTCCTGAACTGGGCACCAGCAAGCCTAGTCCTACCATTACCATCAGCTGTATTTATTACTGACTTCACTTATACCCTGCCTTTCTCCACAATGGGGACCCAAAGCAACTTACATCATTCTCCTCTCCTCCATTTTGTCCTCGCAACAACCTTGAGAGGTAGGTTAGGCTGAGAATGTGTGCCTGGCCCAAGGTCACTCAGTGAGCACTATGACAGAATTTGAACCTGGGTCTTCCAGATCCTGGTTTGAAACTCTAACTGCTATACCACACTGGTTTTTGTGGGGTGGCTGCTGTTGAATACTAGCGAGCAGCTGGGCCTGGGTGAGTCAGGGAACTCTTGTGCTATCAAGTCACTCAGTGGTTGCTGATAGGCCTGGCCCTCATGAGTCCTCCCTCAAAGGCGAAAACATCCCTGGAAAGGGCCTGCTCATTCCGCCCTTTACTGACAGAAACCAAGGCTTCAACTGGCAATACTGTTGGGGTTGCCTAGCAATGGCCACAGAGGGCATTTGTTTCTTAATGCTGCAGGTGCTGCTATTGTTATTTGGGGGGATTTTAACCACCCCGGTGTTTTGTTTTCTACAGTTCAGCTCTTTCTGCAAACCTGGGGTTTTCCTCAGAATTGTAGAAAGGTCTGTTCATGGCTGCAGTCTCTGGATTTAAATATCCACAGAATCAGCCATACTAAGAATTAGATATATTGACAGTTGACATACAGATACATACAACATTGACCCCTACAGTAAGAAGGAGATTATTCAAAAACCTTGTTTTCAAACAGCATATGGGAAATACATACACATCAAAGATAAGGATAACCTTTATACCCTTTATAGTAGGGAACACTTATGACTGTGAAATTAATTTAAATATAGAAAATTTTCATTTTCTAGAATCAGCAGAAATCCTCATGTCAATGCATACGTCACAACATTATTATTGTTAGGGAGAAAATACTACTATATTATGAAACTTTAAAAAGCTGAAAAAGTAATTTGTGTGAAATTTCCCAGTCTAACCCAAATTCTTTTAAAATGTATTTAACATTTATAGTCCAACTTTGCCCCCATCAAAGGGGGTTCAGAGCAGCTAATTTCCTTTACAGTTCCCATGGATGTTTCATCAGACTCTCCACATTCACCCTGAGGTTTGCTTCATTTGAGTCAGTGGCAATTAAGACACCCTCTGATAAATCCCATTCTTTTAGCTTCCTTTTAACTCCTATGTATGTTGTACATACATAGCTGTGGTGGCTCAAGTGGTTAAGACGTTGAACTGCAGGCTGTGGAAGGTAGTAGTTCAGCAGTTCGAGACCCGGGTGCCACATGATGGAGTGAGCTCCCGTCTCTAGTTCCACCTCCTGCCAACCTAGCAGTTCGAAAGCAAGAAATTGCAAGTAGATAAATAGGTACCACTTCGGTGGGAAGGTAACAGCGTTCCGTGCGCCTTGGTGTTTAGTCATGCCAGCCACATGACCACTGTCTTCGGACAGTGCTGGCTCTTCGGCTTTGAAACGGAGATGAGCACCGCAACCCTAGAGTCAGATTCGACTGGCTTTCGAGCAAGGGAACCTTTACCTTTATGTTGTACATGAGGAAGACACCCCAAATTTTCTTAGGAGTGTTGTTGTTTCTTTCAATGAAGTCTAGTAGTGACTCTACCAATGTCCATCTTTGAAACTCTTACCTGAGTCTGGAGTCTTTAAAAGTGTCATGATAAGAGGGATAGCTCCACCCAATTTTATTCCCTTTGCACCGCAGTTCTAAACTCTGTCCCGCAGAAAGGCTTAGAGTGGCAGCAGGCTTCTGAAAGCGGCCCTTATCCATCACTTGCGTCATTATGGAGTAGATCTTTGGGGATGAGTCTGTGGATTCTCTCTCCTTTAATTTGGGAATTTTGGGTTTTACTTTTTTGTTAGCAGGTTTAATCCTGTTCTCTCCTGGTTCCTTTGGACGCTTGTTCTTCGCAGACTGACCAATAGCTGTCACAAGGGAGAAGGGGGGGAAAACACAGTGTAAATATCAATATGCTATATTTATCCTTTTATAGAGGGCACGCTTTCCCTCAAAATGTTATTTTTCTCCTTCCGACAGACTCTAGGATAAACATATTATTGATGTAATACTTAAGATTTAAACAAGCCAGAGCAGTGGAGTTTCTTTTTTGATACTCTGTTCGTTTTTTATTACTTCAGGCAGGATGCTCACAGACAGGCCATTTTAAATTTGCATACATTTAAATTAATACATCCAAATGAATAATTACTAGGTTTCTTCCCCTAGGGAGAGATGGCACTCCTGCACAAAATCAGTTATTACCCGATGCTATTACAGGCCATTTGCCAGCCAAGTCTAATTCAAGCTGCTGGTTATGACCTTTGAGGCCCTTCGCATCCTGGGGCTGACATGTTCAAAGGACAATCTTTCCCTCTGCATCCCATGCTGCAGCTACTAACTTCTGCCTACTAATGTCTGTGTGATCCCTCACCAACGGTGACCCGCCGACCGTCGACAAAAGCTTTCTCTGTAGTTGCTCCCACTTTATGGAAAGGGTGCCCTGAGTGGTGAGGGGAGGCTTTTAGGTGCTGTAAAGCTTTTAATACCCTGGTCTGGATAGCCCAGGATATGGATGGATGGATGGATGGATGGATGGAGCTGCGGTGGCTCAAGTGGTTAAGACACTGAACTGCAGGCTGTGGAAGGTCGGTAGTTCAGCAGTTCGAGACCCGGGTGCCGCATGATGGAGTGAGCTCCCGTCTCTAGTTCCAGCTCCTGCCAACCTAGCAGTTCGAAAGCAAGAAATTGCAAGTAGATCAATAGGGACCACTTCGGTGGGAAGGTAACAGCGTTCCGTGCGCCTTGGAGTTTAGTCATGCCGGCCACATGACCACGGAAACGTCTTCGGACAGCGCTGGCTCTTTGGCTTTGAAATGGAGATGAGCACCGCAACCCTAGAGTCGGATTCGACTGGCTTTCGAGCAAGGGAACCTTTACCTTTACCTGGATAGCCCAGGCTAGCCTGATCTCGTCAGATCTCGGAAGCTAAGCAGGGGTGGCCCTGGTTAGTGTTTGGTTGGGAGACCACCAAGGAATACCAGGGCTGTGACTTGATGACAAAAAAACCCCAACAATTAAACGGAAAGGACCTTAAAACTCCCAATAAGTTGCAGAGAAAAACTTCCAAACCAGCAAGAGATACCCCCACACCTGGTTTCATGGTGAATGTAGACCTATGTTCAGATGCGCATCTCCATCAGCATGGGAATGTGTATCCACACCCTTCTGAAGGGCTAGACTGATCTCGTCAGATCTCGGAAGCTAAGAAGGGTTGGCCCTGGTTAGTGTTTGGAAAGGAGACCTCCAAGGAATACCAGGGTCGTGATGTGGAGGCAGGCCATGGCAAACCACCTCTGAATGTCTCTTGCCTTGGAAACCCTATGAGGTCACTGTAAGTCAGCGGTGACTTGATGGCACTCTCCACCAAAGCTTTTAGTGGAGTGTAAATTACAGGCATTTCATTAGGTGGGGGTAGGGTTGCCCGCTCCGGGTTGGGAAATACCTGGAGATTTGGGGGTGGAGCCTGAGGAGGGTGGGGAGGGACTTCAGTGTGGTATAATGCCAGAGTCCACCTTACAAAGTGGCCATTTTCTCCAGGTGAACTGATCTCTGCTGCCTGGAGAGCAGCTGAAATCCCAGGAGATTGCCAGCCACCATCTGGAGGTTGGTAACCCTAGCCGGGGATTGGAATTTTACCATGGGGAGAATAAAAATGTTTTAATAAATAATTTTTAAAAAATACTTGTGCAGTAAATGAGAGTGCATAATGCTTTCTAAGGACTGTTTTTATAAAGAAGAAGAAAGTTTCTTGAAATGGAAGTATATTATTGCAGAGGAATTTGCGGTGGTTGATCAGGAACAGGGAAGGGCAAGAGAAGCCTTCAGTGTATACCTGAGCAACAGGTTGCTTTGATTGAATAGCCTGGCCGGTCCACAGCTTCATGGGACCAGGTGGAATGGAACTTTATTGGTCCCTACGCAATTGCAGTGGCTTAGAGATTAAGATGCTGCGCTGCAGACTGGAAGCTCGGCAGTTCAAGACCCGAGTGCCGCATGATGGGGTGAGCTCTCCCCAGCTCCTGCCAACCTAGCAGTTCAAAAGCAAGACATTGCGGGTAAATAGGTACCACTTTGATGGGAAGGTAACAGCGTTCCGTGTGCCTCGCCATTTAGTACATGACCACGGAAACATCTTTGGACAGCGGAAACAGAGATGAGCATCGCCCCCTAGAGCCGGCTTGGAAACAGAGATGAGCATCGCCCCCTAGAGCCAGATTTGATTGGCTTTAGAGCAAGGGAAACCATTACCTTTACCTTTTTACTCAATTGGTATAGTCCACGATTATGGAACACTCAAAACTTTTTTCATGTTGTGATCTGTGGCAGTTTCTTGGTGCTGATGCAACAAGCTTCCCAATGAGTTTCCCCAGGAGTTTGCTCAAGACAGAAATCGTACATGCTGTATAGTTTTATCTTGCAGTCCACCCAACACCACTGGTTCATTGTTCTTTTTTTAACCAGAAACCGTTGCTGTTAAATTCAAATGTTTTTGTCATACTTTGTAATCTGCTGGCTGATTGACTAAATAGTTTTTATCATATTTGTAATCTGCTTTGAGTACCAGTGAGAAAGGCAGACTGTAAATGAAGCTGATAAATAGTTCTGTTCTGCTGATGGAAATCCCTTCAATCAGTGGAAGGTTTTACTGGATCCAATGAAATGAGTGACTGGATTAGGGCAGACACATTCCAATTCCAATCCCCACCCCCATTACATTCCAGTAGGGGATAGGTATGTCAGTGGGAGGCGTATTTATGTGGAGTGCCAAGGGGGGGGGGGATGTAATGTAAGTAAAACTAAATTAACATCAGACCTCCAGACCATCCCAAAAACTGTGGGCGAAGGTTCTCTTGCTTCCTAATAACAATGCAGTGGTCCTTGATTTGTTATTTGGGGAACATATACACCTGGCTTGTGTGATGCTAGAGATTTTGTACTATTTCTACTACCAGATGGGTACGTGATCTTTCATCACCCCTGAACAGGGGTGTGAGGGGAGTTTGTGACCAAAGCATGGACAAATGTAGAAAGGTTCTTTCTTTTAAAATAAACAAAAACAAAACAAATGCATCCAAGCCGCAGATGACTGGCGGCATCTAAGAGCTCTCCCAAGCTGGTCCTTCATTCAGACTGGATGCTACAAATGTGCATATGTGTATTAATACCTCTGAGAAAGTCTATGATTACAGGTTACTGGACAGTTCTTGTGGTATCTCCTAATTCTATGAGTTTATCCTCAGTGATGTGCTTGACATACTCTTGACATAATCTGGAAAAATGATGAGAAGGGCAAGAATCCTTTAATTTCCTGGCAATATTTAGAGAAGAAAATTGTTTGGATGAACTTTAGTTATAAAGAAGTTTGGTTTTTGCAAAACAAACATTGAACTATTAATCTATAGTGACTAGTGCTAAATTTTAACAGTAAACAACAGAAAGGTTCTAGTACAATTCCAATATGTTCCCCAAAAAGTAAGACCCATTGAGTTCAATGGGGGCTGCTCTTTATAGCTTGGATTGTAGCCTTAAACCACAGCTGGGCTCCCTACTGCATTTAATAAGTGAAATGTATATAAACCAATAGAGAAAGTGATGCTACAAATGAATACACAGGTGAAGAAAGGCTAAAGTGCTAGCTGCAAAGAAGGATGGTATACACGACAAGGAGCAGCATCACATCTTTCCAGTTTTGTTTTCTAAGTTCCACTTTGTATATTAGGCTTTCCTTACATGGGCATTTCAGTGCAGTATGATATATAAATACGCACTTCTAATAATTGCCTACACGTATATTGCACTGTATAAAGTGACCCTCAAAGAACCAGATTTTTCCCAGTAGGCGTTTGATACCAGGCACAACTGTACCTGAATATTTTAAATACACAACATAAGAACATAAGAGACGCCAATGTTGGATCAGGCCAAAGGCCCATCCAGTCCAACACTCTGTCACACAGTGGCCAAAAATACCAGGTGCCATCAAGAGGTCCGCCAGTGGGGCCAGGACATTAGAAGCCCTCCCACTGTTGCCCCCCCCCCCAAGCACCAAGAAGACAGAGCATCACTTGCCCCAAAGCCCCTATCTATACCTTGTGGCTAATAGCCACCGATGGACCTCTGCTCCATATGCCTATCTAATTCCCTTTTGAAGCCGTCCATGCTTGTAGCCGCCACCGCTTCCTGTGGCAGTGAATTCCATGTGTTAATCACAAGCATTAGCATCTCTAAAGGATGCTACCATTTCGAAAACCAGGCTCCTATTTTTTTTTATTTTTTAAAAGAGCTCTGTATGTGAGACAGGCTGAGCTGCCCAGTTCTGAAGTGACTAAATGAAAGGGGGGGGGGGAGAGATGTGCCCAGATTCTCAAAATTTTTCGATGGGGCGTGTGTCAGCCGACAGTCTCCATTGCTGGCAGCCAAGGCTTGCTTCAGAAAGAGGCAGCTCTCTTGCCAGGTAACGGGAAACAAATGTGCCCGTTTTCATCTGAGAGGAGGAAGGGTGGGGGAGAAGTCACCCCACTCCCTTCCCTAAGGCATCCGCGACCCCTCGGCAGGCGAGGAGTAACAGGGGGGTGGGGAATGTCAGATCAGTGTTCCCTCTAAGATGAGTTAGTGTGAGCTAGCTCACCATTTTTTAGCCTCCCGCTCACACGTTTTTGTCTCAGCTCAGGAAGGACAGCTCTAGAGGAAACTAATTTATGTAGTAGCCAAATCGCTTGCTCACAACTTTAATGCCAGTAGCTCACAACGTAGAATTTTTGCTCACAAGACTCCATGGCTTAGAGGGAACATTGTACAGTCAGATTAGAGGAATTTAGGTTGGAGCCCTCTAAGGGGGGGGGGGAAGGGTTGAAATGCGGGGCAGCCCCCTCCCCCCTCCTCCCCCGGGCGAGGGGAGAGACGTCCCCCGTTGCTCAACTCACCATTTTGCAGCGTTTGGTGCAGCAGCAACAAGCTGAGCAAGAGCCAGGGCTTCATGATGGGAAGGGGAAGAGCGGAGATCCGCCAGCGGGGGGAAGTTAGCAAGGGAAGGAGCCGAGGCCCGGCCGCCAACTTTTTGAGGGAGAGACAGCGGCAGGGGAAGCGCCTACCCGGGCTTAAAGGCGGCGAGGGGAAAGGCGGGGGGGGGGGGGGGAGGGGGCCTATTCCCTTCCCCCCCTTGCCCCCCCCCCCCCGCACTGTCAGCTCAAGACTGGTGCCTGTGGACGAGGCTCTCCCCCACCCACCCCCCGGTCAGAAGTGAGCGTTTTTGTGAATCTGAAGGGCTTGCTCCCATACAGCCATGGCTGAAGTCCACTTCCCCTCTGGAGAAAGATTTGTTTGCTTTAACGACTTTTGGGGCCAGCTGAGGAGGGAGCAAGAAGTCTGCCGCGCGCGCCTTCATTTCAGGCCGTACTAGCAGCGTGGAAGCCCGTTGAGGGAAAAGGGTAAGAGTCGGGTCTACGTGGATCCTCATGAATTCATACGATTTTTAGGTTGAAACGAAATAAAACCACCATCAGATTGTAGGCCGTGTGTTAGTCTATAGGGGGCACCGCAAAAATCAGGCTCCCACAGATTCGTGGCACCACAAGAGCGCAAAGACGGATCCTCATGCATTCAGGGCCGGCTCACTCACTAGGCGAACTAGGTGATCGCCTAGAGCGGGCTGGCCCGTAGGGGCGCCGAACTGCACCCGGCCCAGTACTCTGGGAGTTTCTTGATTATTTGTCTTTTTCATTCTTCCTAAAATGCATTTATTTTTGAAAAATGGTGAGCGCAGAGGGGGGGGGCAGAAGGGATCCTCGCCTAGGGTGCAAAATAAGCTGGGGCCGGCCCTGGCTGCCACCAAGTGCTGCAGGGTCCAGTCAGGATCCTCACCTAGGGTGCAAAATAAGCTGGGGCCGGCCCCGCAGGCATTCATATGATTTCTACGCTGGAATGAAATAAAACCAACATCATAGTGTAGACCATGTCTTAGACTATAGGAAGCACTACAAAAATCATGCCCCCATGAATTCGTGGCACCACAAAACTGCAAAAACATGGTTCCAAAGCAGGGATCCTCCTGGATCCTCAGGGTTTTTCAATTGAGTAACCTGAAACACACCATCAAATCATATAACATGTCCACGGCCACAGCTTGCACCAAAAAAATCACGGATCCACAGCTTCCTGGTGAATCCATTCTGCAAAAACATGATTCTGAAGCACGGATACTCATGAATGTTTGGGATCTTTGTGTTGGGACACCCCAAACTTACCATTAAATCCCATATCATGTCCATGGCCACAGCCTGCACCACAGAAATCACAGTGCAACGGCTCTGTGGCAACACCATGCTACAAAAACATGGTTCTGAAGCACGGATCCTCATGGATCCTCATGATTTTTGCATTGTGTCACCCCAACATCACCATCAAATAATATGCCTTGTCCATGGCCACAGAATGCACCACAGAAATCATATGTCCACAGCTCCGTGGCGACACCATTCTATAAAAACATGGTTCCACAGCACGTATCCTCGTGAATCCTTAGGGTTTTTCAATTGGGTCACCCCAAACACACCATCAAATCACATAGCACATCAAACGTGAGAGGTCATTCTGGCTCCCCCAGGTCTTATTAGGGGCTCTTTAAAGAGTTGCGGTGGGGGGGCGCGTGATACGTTCCTCCGCCTCCCTGAGCCCTGGGGTGGTGGCGTTGGGGGTACTTGGGGCAAATTCCACTTCTCGCGTGAATGATGCAAGAGGTCATTCTGGCTCCCCCAGGTCTTATTAGGGGCGCTTTAAAGAGTTATGGCGGCCATGCAGTCGGCGGCGGCAAAGGCCACGGTGGGGGGGAGGGGCGCGATACATTCCTCCACCTCCCCGAGCCCCGGGGTGGTGGCGTTGGGAGTCCTAGGGGCAAATTCCACCTCTCGCTTGAATGACGCAAGAGGTCATTCTGGCTCCTCCAGGTCTTATTAGGGGCTCTTTAAAGAGTTATGGCGGCCGTGCACTTGGCAGCGGCAAAGGCCGCGGTGTGGGGGGGCGATACGTTCCTCCGCCTCCCTGAGCCACGGGGTGGCGGCATTGGAGTCCTAGGGGCAAATTCCAGGCGTAGGCGAGAGGTCATTCTGGCTTCCCCAGGTCTTATTAGGGGCTCTTTAAAGAGTTATGGCGGCCGTGCACTCGGCAGCGGCAAAGGCCGCGGGGGGGGCAATACATTCCTCCGCCTCCCTGAGCCCCAGGGTGGTGGCGTTGGAGTCCTAGGGGCGTTGGAGTCCTAAGGGCAAATTCCACCTCTCGCGTATGATGGCTGAGCGGCGTGCCGCTCAGCCATCATACGCAAGAGGTCATTCTGGCTCCTCCAGGTCTTATTAAGGGCTCTTTAAAGAGTTATGACGGCCGTGCACTCGGCAGCGGCAAAGGCCGCGGGGGGGGGGGCGATACGTTCCTCTGCCTCCCTGAGCCCCGGGGTGGCGGCGCGCGAG
>NW_015164673.1:1182819-1287929 GCF_001447785.1 Gekko japonicus
CTCGTCAACGAGTTATGGCGGCCGTGCGCTCGGCAGCGGCAAAGGCCGCGGGGGGGGGATACGTTCCTCCACCTCCCTGAGCCCCGGGGTGACGGCGTTGGAGTCCTAGGGGCAAATTCCACCTCTCGCGTATGATGGCCTGGAGATCTCCTGGGGTTAGTATTGATGTGTTCAGACTACAGAGTTCGGTTCCCCTGAGGGTGGCCAGGTCCTCCCAGCAACCAGTAGGGGACAGGGGATGGAACTGCCAGCTCCAGGTTGGGAAAGTCTTGGAGATTTGGGGATGGGCGGGGGCCTCAGTGGGGTGCAATGCCATAGAGTCCGCCCCTCCCCCAAAGCATCCATTTTCTGCAGGGGAAACTGATCTCTGTCACTTGGGGATGAGCTGTCATTCTGGCCGGTTGGCATCCCTTGTTCTCCTGCAGAAAACAGCTGTTTTAGAAGGTGGGCTCTATGGCATTATGCCCTGCTCAGGTCCCTTGCTTCCCCAGACATTGCCCTCTCCAGGCTCAACCCCTAAATCTCCAGGAATGTTCAAGCCTGGACTTGGCAACCATAGTGCCAAGCGGTCTAACAAGCGGAAAGGGACAGTTGACGTTTTTCTTGGCCTGGAGCTCAATAACATCCCCTCATCAATGCTGCAGCTCAGGGGACATATTGGGTGGGTCGTTTTTAATCCTGACCACCCCAGTCCTCTGGGCCCCCGTTCCTGTGATTATCGAGGGGGGAAATGCCTTTGCTGGCCTTCCACAGCACCGGCTGGAGGCGGCCGTTGGAGGGAAGGTTCTAGATTCAGAAGGGTGGGTGCTGGTTGCCACGGTTCCCTGCCCAGGACTCTGAAGACCATCGGAGGGTGTCAGGAGCTCAAGGGAGGCAGACCTTGCTTAGTTCAGCTCCCTTCTCTCGTGCCCATGGGCGTTTGTGGCCTGACACCCCACTTCTTCTCCAAGGCCAGGGCAGAGGCCTGGGTACCATTCCTCGCCCTTGGTGTGTGTTTTGGTCCCCCGTTTCTTTCCCAAGGGGACACACTCCATGTCCTCAGGACCCTCTTGCAAGGCTCAAGGTCTGGCCACAGGGCCTCCAACATCCCCTCCCCTGGGCACTTCTGATGCCCTCTTAGAGCTCATGGTGGGTGGGTGGGAGTGGTTCCTGCTCCCCAGAGCCCAGCCCTTCTCACGTGTCCCTATGGACCAGTTGGGCTGGGAGGAGAACAGGCCCAATGCCCAGTCCTGGTTGGACTGTCTCTGCGTCACATCAGGCTCGCAACCTGAGGGGGGACGGGACAGGGGAGCCAGTCCTTGTGGAGGCTTTGAAAAGGCCCCTCTAGCTGTCCCTTTAATTTCTGTCTGATCTCATAAGAACATAAGAGATGCCAATGTTGGATCAGGCCAAAGGCCCATCCCGTCCAACACTCTGTGTCACACAGTGGCCAGAAATACCAGTGCCATCAGGAGGTCCACCAGTGGGGCCAGGACATTAGAAGCCCTCCCACTGTTGACCCCCCCAAGCACAAAGAAGACAGATCATCACTTGCCCCAGAGCCCCTATCTATACCTTGTGGCTAATAGCTACTGATGGACCTCTGCTCCATATGCTTATCTAATTCCCTTTTGAAGCCGTCCATGCTTGTAGCCGCCACCATCAAAACATTTTGGAATTATAATAATTTCCTATAGATTATATCCCATCATCATTGTTTACATGTTTCCACCACAGTGTTTAAAAATGCAAAATAAAACTAAACAGCATTTACAATTTTTAATCTTTATTTTAAAAAATACAGAAACAAACAAGATTACTGTTCTAAGCAGCCTTTTTACAGTGAACAGCAGCATACAAACTTCTCAAATCTACAGTACCTATTAACTACTAACATTTTCTTGTAAAAGTGAAAAAACCCAAAGCACCAGGAAGTCATTTTATTCCTTTGCACATAAACATGTTTTTACATTAATAAAACACTGATTTTCCCCTAGCAGATTATTAAACATCTTGCACTGAAGCTGAAAGATCTATCCCCATTTATGTGGACAGCAGCAAATAACATTTACATAGTAACAATGAATACAGTGTACAATATACACAGTGATACAGCAAAGTTAAGCACTCTTTTTGATTTAAAAAAAATGAACACTCAAAAATATTTTCATGTAGTGATCTGCGACAGTTTGTCATTCCTGATTCAGTAAGTTTCCCCAGGAGTTTGCTGAAGACAGAAGTGAAGGAAATGCCTTAAAGACATGGATCTATATACTGACCCTATATATGGCCAGTCAGGTCCAGCTGTGTACAACGGGCTTACTCCCTAGTAGGCTGCTTTAGTTTGACTTTTAACTAATTGGTTGGACTCAACCAGTTTTTCAGCTGATAAAAAAAGAGGAAAGAGTCCCCTTTGACCACCCAAAAAGTCTATGCTGGGGATCATGAAACTTGGAAGATCATAAAATATGCAAGGACGGAAGCTGTAGTAAGGAGGAAGGTTTCTATTAAAGGTTTCCAAATAAGTCCATACATTATTGTCATCTATATATCATGCGTTCAAATAATGATAGAATTCTAAGGCCTCGATCAATTAATTTACCAGAGGTGGACATTTATCTTTCCAGTGTTGTAATACGAGTCTTTTAGCTGCAGGCAGGGCATGGAGAGTCCATTTTTGTTGACCATTGGCTATCCTCCATAAGCACAATGCATGTGTTCAATTTATACTTCTTTGATAAGGTTACCTTAAGGCAATGCTAAGAATGAAACGTGAATTGGCCACATACAAAAATCAAATTAAAAAAAGAAACATTGATCATAATGTCCATTCGGTTTTAAAAGGGTTTTCTTCCATCTGAACAACATCCAATGGCTCTTTGGACCTAAAAGGTACTACCTGTTATTGACATAGGTAGTAACAGTCTATGTACACAAAGTTATTACTTTGTATATTGGGCCATTTGTGTTTTTAATGTTGAAATATAAGACAGTAACACAATTGCTATAACTTTAAGGCTTCTAGTAGTCAGAAAAAAATTAATTGCCATTGGCTGCATTATTGAAACAAAGTGATCTCCTTACTCAACCTTAGTCAGTCTTTCTCACCCTAGCCAAGTCATTATCATTCGTCAGAGTGTTTGGGGTATGGGGAGGAACCATTGCTTTGAACTCTTCAGGTGAAGAGAAGGATACAGAAATATCACTGAATGAGTCCATAGAAAAAAATAGCCAATCGAATCTAGAGATGCTGGTGTGTTCAAATACGCATTTGCTTACTTTACTTTCAGCTAAGCTTTTCTTCCCAGTGGGGTCTCAAAACATCTTATGTCATTTTCCTCTCCTCCCTTTTATCCTACAACAACCTTGAGAGGTAGATCAAGACGGGTAGCCATGTTAATCTGTCTGTAGCAGTAGAAAAGAGCAGGAGTCCAGTAGCACTTTAAAGACTAACAAAATTTGTGGCAGGGGATGAGCTTTCGTGAGTCACTGATGCTCACTGCTTCAGATACAAAGTAGAAATGAGCAACAGTGACTCACAAAATCTCTTCCACTGCCACTAATTTTGTTAGTCTTTAAGGTGCCACTGGACTCTTGCTTTTTTCTATGGCTTGAGAGATAGGCTAGGCTGAGTATGTGTGACTGGCCCAAGGTCACCCAACATCCATGGCAGAGAGGGAATTTGAACCTGGATCATCCAGATCCCAGTATGACACTGTAACCAATGCAACACCCTGCCTCTCACCAGACATCTATCTAGGTCGTTTCTGTGTATGGCTGTTCTTTTAATTCCTGTAATCAGATCTGGTGGGCCATGACAACAGTAATGGATGATGTACCTCTTGCTTTGTTATTTCTGGAGGGATACAGAAATTATATTAAATACACATTTACATAACATATATGCTTAGGTTTTTGTTGTTTTACAATGACATATAATCATCACCACCACCTTTTATAACAGCACTAAATTTCTGGCTATGGACCTTCAGATATGCCTATATGAAGAAACAAAGATATCAAGCTACTTCTTTCATTATAGCAAAGAGTGAGCCCATTATACAGACTGAAGCTTTATGTACATATCAGAAATCCTGTATCCATAAAACAGTAGCTGGATATGAATCAAACAACAGAGGGTTTGATCAAAGAAATCTGTTATGAATCTTACATTTAAAGTTTCTTGTTTGTCCAGGAGAACAAAAAATTACCTCTTACATGAAAAAGATCCAGTAAATAATTATACTGAAATACTTATGTAGATACAGAAACCTGTACAGCAACTCTTACAGTGTTTTAACAATTTCTAGAATATGCACATTTCCACCAGGATTTTCCACTGTGACAGGAAAAGTATCAGAACATATGTACACAGGGTTCAAAACTCTACTATGTGTTTCTGAATTTCGTTCCTGTCTCATATAAAGCCAAGTAACCCGAATCTGCAACTTTCCTGCTAAAATAAATATATGAAATAAAAAGCTGAAAGTGTAGCAACCCTTAAAGAACAGCAGGAAAACACAGCAAAGTTCATTTTTCCTCTATTTTTTAAAAAAATCTAAGTAATATTTTAAAGCCATGGTAAAGAGCTGTTGGTGCAAAAATACTGTTGAATGCCTCTCCCCTTTCCCCAATTTCACAATAAAATGTTTTTAAAAATTGCTTTAAAATCATTTTTTATTATTATTAGAAGCACTAGGAATTAGAACTGGGAATTAGAAACTGTTTATTTACCTTCCAACACAATTTCTTCTGAAACTATCCTTCAAATATTCTGACCATTTTTACTAAATAACTTCCAGAATCTGAAGAATAGGGGCTGCTTTATTTCATGCTATTTTTTCTGACACCGGTACACATACACATTTCTAAAGCTGTAAGTTAATTATATGCAGATTCAGCAGCTTCTTGTACATGCAGAGTTCTAGCATGGATATAGAGCCTCTCAATATGCAAGGGCTTTCCTACTCGTTTAGTGTCAGGAACACATCCCACGGAAAGCATGGAACCACCTACATTGATGGGTTGGATGCGATCAACCGAGCCAGCTGGGAACTCTCTGCATGCAAAGAAACCAGAGGATTCTGGACTGGTCCAATAATGTGTGAACAGTAATACACAGAATTATTCCCTCCTAAAGAAAACTTGCAACATCTGGACCCATTTCTGCCTTTTCTCAAATTTACAAATGGACATGTGTCATTTTAAACGACAGTACTTCAAAATGTAACAAAGATCCCAAAGAAAGCTCTCCTACAGGAGCCATCTCTAATTCCGAATAGTGCACAACTGCATCAAAATGATAACGTGTTCTATCACGTGTTTTCACCCCATAAAACATTTAAGAGTAACTATAATCCAATGACACTTTGGCCCAACTACACTTTACAGAGTCCTCAGATTGTGTCCCAATTATGCCACAAGGACTTTCAATGACATGTGAGGTGAGCGTTTTCCACTGGGAACTCAATATCCAGATGTGCAGCAGTCCAGTTTGTATCATGACTACAGGGAGAGGGTGCTTAAATTCTCTTCCCCATCTTTCCAACTTGAACTAGCCTCTGGGGGCTGCTCCTTGCTCTGCTGTGGTCTTCACAAGTACTGATGGGATACATACCGGTTTCCTCTGAGGCAATCCACAACCCCTAGGAGCCATTTCAGATCAGGAAAGCACAGAATTACCAGATGCCTGCTAATGGCATGCAGACTGCTGGTAATATTTGCAGGTACCAGCTAACGCTCATCTGATCTGTGGGCAGAAGCAGGCAGGCAAAAGGGGGGGGGTTATCTTTGTTGCCACATGATGACGTCACTTCTGGGGCAAACTGGAAGCATCCCAGCATCGCACTGCGCCAATACTCTAGCACTTGCCCAGAAACTCCACAGAGTTTGGAGGTGAGTTCTGGGTTTCACTGCAAGTGACGTTATGGCATGGTGACAAAGATCACCGCCCCACTGTAGTCGCCTCCCCTCATCTCCTGTGGGTTGCCAGGCCAACCCTAGGAAAACAGCCTGGGAAGGAGGCTTAAGCACCCTCACATTGTACACCACAGTCCCGAAATGAATCAGGCTCCTATGCGCCCGGGAATTAAGTTCACAGAAGGGGAAGGCATCACATGTCTGATTCAGAGTACTTGAGGACTGTGGAAATGTAGTGATGCCCTTAAAAAACTGGTTAGTTATAACCATGACCTTTAGAAGTTTAGTGACTGACAGGGAGAATTATTATTTTCCTCATTATGTTATTTGTCTTCTTTGCAACTTAGTTCATCAACACAAATCTCTTTAACAATTATTAAAAAAAATTTTGCAGTGCAGCAAACAGAATGAAGAACATAATATTATGCAGAAACTGATGTAATACTATTTACATTTAGTAATGGCAGCAATCAGGGCATCCTTCCCCCACCCACAAAAAACATTTTACTACAAAATTTTGCCTATTAAAAATGCATGATGTGTCTCCATAAGTGTTCGCTTTCAGCCATTTACAAACCTGTGTATAAAAAGCAAAATTACAATGCGAGTCCAGTACATCCTGAAATTAAAATGCACTTGTCATTTAGTGCTGTTATTAAGCTCAGCATTGGTTGTTTCCAAGATGAAACTTTTGTTTCCCTTCTGGCATCCAAGCTGGAGCAGGATTTTTTTGGGAGAATCCACATGAAATCATCCCTCAGTCACCCACATTCCAGAGTTTCTCCTGCTTTTACACGATTGTTCTTAAAACTTGGCATGATAGACAATTTTTTTTTTTGAAAGCTCAAAGTACCTTTGCTTGATGTGTGGATAGGAAAGTGCATATTTTTGATGGCCCTGCCCATGCAACAGCATTTTTCTTGCCTCAGGACCCATGCCCCCCCCCCACTCTTAGGGTTGCCATTTCCAGTTTGGGAAATCCCTGGAGATTTGTAGGTGGTACCTGGAGAGGACAGAGTGTGGGGAGCGGAAGAGACCTCAGCAGGTCTGCTGTGCCACAGAGTTCACCCTCCAAATTCCTCCAGGGGAACTATAGTCTGCAGATTAATGTAATTCCAGGAGAACTCCAGATCCCAATTGTTGGGTTGACATCCTCATTTCTACTGGATGACTTTTGGGGGCCTTTTAAAAAAAATATCAGCAACTGATCGATCCCTAGCAAAAGCAAGGTAATATTATAACGAAGTACTGCCTCTGTCTACAAGCTCCTCTGAATCCCCAGCTTTCACTTTTTAAAAGTAATTGTCTAGCTATTGACTTTTTAAAAGTGAAAGCTGGGGATTCGGAAGGGTTAGTAGGTCATGGCAACAGATCATTATAACACTGTTTGCTTTGACTGAGCAATTGCCCATTTATTTCTAAAGCCTGAAAAAGCCTGGTGGTGGTGATGATGTAAGGAGATGAGGATGTAAGGACAGCATGGATCGGTGTGCTTTTTCAGCAGCAGCAGGGCTATTTTTGGGCAGGAACGCACAGGAACGGAGTTTCTGCTGGGCTGGCTCCTGAGTTGGCCACGCCCAGCAGGAACTCATTAGCATAATAGGCCACACCCAACAGCAGAAACTCATTAGGATTGGCTACATTAGGGGTGTGTGGCCTAACATGCAAAGGAGTTCCTGCTACAAAAAAAGGCCTGGGTTTTGACAACAAACAAGCTAAACAGAATAAGAAGCAAAATGTGGGTGTGGCTGGATGACCACACATTTGGTAACATGGGGGGGCGGCCAAATGGGCTAATGAGCTGTGCTGTCAGGGGTGTGGCCTAATATGCTAATGAGTTTCTGCTGTTGGGTGTGACCTATTATGCTAATGAGTTCCTGCTGGGCTTTTTCTACAAAAAGAGCCCTGACAGCAGCAACAGATACACACAGCGGCCGAGAGAATCTCCACTGAGTGGAAGCAGCCATGGCTAGGGTGCCTTCAGAAGTTGTGTGTGAAGTGCACCCATGCTTCCTCTTTTTGCACTACCAATATGAAAGTTTGGACTTAATTTTAAATGTAGGTTTCTAGCCCTCACTGTTACAACAAAAAGCTCGAAGGATTATGGCAACACGATTCTAATACTTAGAAACCAGAAGGTATCAGATAAACTGTATGGTTATCACTTCTGCCCAAAAGAGCATCATAGCTTTCCTTTCTCTCTTTTTCATAATCCGTCAAGGAGGAAGGAGATGCTGTGGGGCATGTCTGGCTTAGGTAATAGCATGGTTTTATGTTCTCTCACTGCTTCATGTACAGGCCAATGTGCAAACTACACATAAAGCATTTTTTCACTACTTCTTCACAAATGGTTACAAAGAAATACATCATAGGCTCTGCCACCTTCAATAGAGGCAAGTTATGATACTGTACAGTAAAAAATATTCATCTCACTAATTGGCCCTTTGTACCTCAACAAAGGTGCCCGTGACCTAAAATTTATATATAAAACATTATTTCATACTAAAGATTATTCATCCCTGAAAACATCACTTTTTATATTTCAGATATTTTAAATCAGAAGCTTTCCTTCTTCTGTACATATCTGGTCTCTTACTGAGATAAAACCCATCCTCCCATAAATTAGTATTCTTTGTGATTTATATAAAAATACTAAATCAGTTATCAAGACATTGAAGGGCCCAGTACTCCATGATATTACTGCAAGGGAAGAGAACTCTGCACGCTTGGAAATTTCATATTCCGTAGCTGCAGAAATATATAATCACAACTGGTTGACCAGAGTCATGTTTTGTTTTTTTTCTGGTCAAGTACCTGTGGAAATGACTTTTCATCAGAGGGTTCACACATTCAGCTGTATCATGGGGCCCTTCCCTACTTGCCACAGTTCCAAAGATGTATAATGGCTGCTAGTGCTTAGCTTTCTTCAAGCCTGGAAACCGCCCTGTGGCTGCTGATTTTCACTGACAAGGACGAAGGACTTAGAACAACAATGACAGGAGACCGTTTCAATAACGATTCTACATCAGCAGGCACAAGTTATTAATTTTTAAAAATACCGTTCTTTTACCATTTTTCATAATAATGTTCGTTGCTTGCATGATTTGCAAAAAGAAAGCATAGGGTTGGATCTCATGGAGGACCCCCATGCAGAGAAACTGGGGCTGTTTTAGCCAATCCCTTCCACTACAAACCTCCAAGGCTATTCCTGGGGAGGTCCCCTTTTCCCCAGAAGCAGCATTTTGGGCTGCAGCAGGAGGGAGATTCCACTCCATGATCAGGAATCTCTCCTGTCCACAGAAATTTCTGGTGGATCCAAGCCATTGCATGAATATGGCAACATGCACAGCTTTCTTAAAACACAGCACACAGTGCTGTGAAGCTGTACCACATTTATGTGATTTGCATTCTTTACCTACCACCTCTTGAGCATTTTTTAAAAAATTCAGGTATGCAGAATAGTTGTGTGTCTAATAACCAGGTTATTAGAGACACCTCTACCACCACATGACTCCAGAAACACAAACCAAGATGTTCCGGACAGCCCACCTTTAAGCTCTTCTTAGGAATTAGTTAACGGTTGTAATCGACTGCCAATTCAAGATGTCGGACTCTACTCAGAAAAAAAGTCACCAAAATGTTTAGCATGATAGACAAATCAGCCAATTTGAACAATTCCCTTCCCATCACCATCTCAGTTGTTATCTGAAGTACAGCCCCCACTACCACCACCACAGGGAAATCACTTCTGGATAAGATCTCATCTAGCAGCCGCTCCAGCTCATCATTCACGCTTTCTAGGAGACATTTTTGTAAAGCGTACGTTATTGTTAATTCTTCATCAGCAAGGTGTTTGACTATTTCTTTTAGCAACTCCGTTCTTTTACAGTTCATTGCTTGATAGACACACATGATGCAGCAGTGGGCGGCTGTTAACATTCACTTGTCCTTTCACTGGTAATAAAGTAAGCACTTTCACTTGAATTCTGGTTCTCGTTGGGCCCTCTCAGAGGATTCTTCTCTGGAGTTGCACTTTTTCCCAAGCAGCTGTCATCATCCCCGGGATGGTCATCCAGGCTATCTTCATCATCTTCCCGAGGACGGCCCTCTTTACTATGTCGTATACCATAAGCAAAATAAATAAGGAAACCTACCAAAAAGGGGAGGAAAAAGAGTTTTTTCCAGGCCTGTCAAAAATCACACAATATGTCTATATTACCTGTGCCCAGGATTAACAGACCAGATCTCAAACACACTGTTAAATAAGGAGATCAGGGTAGTATACATAATTCTCCATCCGTTTTATCCTTAAAATAGCCCCCTGAGACAGGTTTGGCCAAGAGAGAGAATAACTGGTCCGTGGCTAACCAGTAAGATTCATGGCAGTGCAGGACTTCCCAGCCGTAGCCCAACACCAGTCACTACAATGGCTCTCAACTGAAAGTAAAAGGCAAAGGTAAAGGTTCCCTTACTCGAAAGCCAGTCGAGTCCGACTCTAGGGCTGCGGTGCTCATCTCGGTTGCAAAGCTGAAGAGCCAGCGCTGTCCGAAGACATTTCCGTGGTCATGTGGCCGGCATGACTCAACACCAAGGTGCACGGAATGCTGTTACCTTCCCACCGAAGTGGTCCCTATTTATCTACTTGCAATTTCTTGCTTTCGAACTGCTAGGTTGGCAGGAGCTGGAACTAGGGACGGGAGCTCACTCCATCATGCGGCACACTCGGGTCTCGAACTGCTGAACTACTGACCTTCCACAGCCTGCAGTTCAGCGTCTTAACCACTTGAGCCACCGCAGCTCCTCAACTGAAGGACTGAGACACAAACTCTCAGTAACTGTCAACCCAATATGGATGACAGTGAATTTAAAGCAAAGAAGGAAGTCAGATAAGGTATGGGCTGCACTGCACATCACAAAGGTGACAGAAGGGAGATGTTAGAGTTTCTATTTTCTACCACCTTTTCTAACATGTACAAGGCAATATGTATTTCACTGTGCATCAGCCGTTAGGTAGGGATCCTTGCCACATGGAAACACTATAAAAATATGTTTGTCCTTCAAACATGCAAGGCGGTCCTTAGCTAAAGGCTCAAAAGCCTTGCTCAAGTACATTGGTGAAAAGATGGGCTATGCCACTGCGTGAATGGAAAGCTTCCTCGCTAGTCCATTTTGAGATGCATAATGGAAGGGGTGGAGGGATAGTGGTATAATTAATACATTGAAAATAAATTCCTGCGGCTCATTTTCCTCTCCATTTTCTATATGCAGCTTTGGCAAGAATGATAAAATCAGTTTCCTCTTCATTTAGAGCAACTTCACACATTGGCACGGACCACTTCAACTACTATCCAACTATGTAATCGTATCGATAAGTGAAAATGCCAACGTTTTGTCACCGTATGATAAGTTCAGAAGGCGGCATTTTCCTTTGCTCAGAGGCACATCTATACCACAACCCAGCACAATGCTAGAAACCTGAGTATGTGAAGCTGCCCTTACAGTGCTACTTAAATGTTTATTCTGTGACACCTACAGCCAGGAACACTTACCAAGAGCCATCCAGATGCTAAAGCGGGCCCACGTCTCTCCACTTAACTGTACCATCAAGTAAATATTGACCAGGATACTAAAAGATGGCAAAAGTGGCAAGAATGGAACCTAGGGACAAGTATTTCACAATTCAGCACTTTTAGCGAATACTGACCATACTCATTTTGTTCATGTCCATTACAAATGCAATTAAACAGACATATC
The DNA here is from genome assembly GCF_001447785.1 of Gekko japonicus. Lineage (NCBI taxonomy): Eukaryota > Metazoa > Chordata > Lepidosauria > Squamata > Gekkonidae > Gekko > Gekko japonicus. Next base: position 1,194,472 of record NW_015164673.1, read on the forward strand.
CATATACCCATATTTTTTTAAAGAAAATAATTCAATCTTCAGCAAATCCTAGCTCCTAGTACAACTCTTCCCACTCCCCAGGCCAAAGCAGAACTTGGGACTTTTGCTCTCATTATAACTGTTAGCTATATTAGGAAAACCTGGGACTCTGCCCATAACACCTGTTAAAACTATCTTAATCTCTGTATTTTTTCCCTTAATTATATTTGCATTTCACCATAATTACTTCTCACCCTTTACTTCCTGCATTTCATGATCCTTTAAATCTGCTTTTGCTTATTTTTTTAAAACCTTCTAAATAGATTGATTGTGTAGTGAGGATCTGCTCATTCCACCTGAAGAAACAGACAGTAGTCCAAGAAAACGTATGCTGCAATAAGATTCCGTTGATCTTTAAGGTGCCACAGGACTCCTGTTTATTTTTTGCAGCCACAGACTAAAAATGCCACGGAATCAGTCTCTAAAGTAGACCGAATACATGTTCTATAAAAATATGCCATAATTAACTACAGCAGTCCCTGGCACGTTTATTTTTACCATTAAAGTTCACATGGGGCTTTCTCCAAAATGTCAGAATTACAGCTAGTCACAGAACACACACACACCCCCAAAGTGTATACGGACTCAAATTTGCAACATACCATAAACGTTACTTTTTGTTGACTTTGAGGTTGCCTCCAGATGGCAAATATGACAATGGCGAGCAGTGCTGCGAGAGCTGCAAGAAGGCCAATACTCCAGAGCTCCAGATTAGCAAGGAAATTAATCCCATAGGTGATCAGAATGCTTAAGCCACAAACTACAACGGCTATGTAGGAGTTGACCAAAAGAAAAAAGAAAGATAACGTTTCAGTATTTCAAAATCTTACAAAGTCAACCCTTTACATAATATGCAAGAATTTTAGCACTGTGCTAGCTACTTTCAAAAATTAAATCGAATGGATTTGAGGTAGCTCTCTAATGCTATTTCCAGCCAGTGCGCATACCGCCCCCCCCCCCTTTTCCTCTCTCAGTCCTACACTTGAAATTGAGGATAAGCTCCATGATTGTGACTGTGCCTTGTTCCAGATTTGCTCTTCTGTTGAATGTCACCATTTCCATCCAACTTACCCAGCAAGCCCACCAGAAAGCTGACCATGGTGGCAGACTGTTCGGTTGGCAGACTTGACGGATTAATCAAGGTTAAGAGGCTGAAACTGTGCCCTTGCAGCATACTCATTTGAGATTCACTTGCCATTGATTCCCTCTCTGATCCTGCAAGAGACTCTTTTTCTGTGGAATATTTGGGTTGCTCATAATTTAAACTGGGTTGGTACCTGTACACAAATACACAAAAACAGATGTTCCAGTATCACCAGGCTCAAAGGAAAGAGAAGCAAGACCAAACCTCAGATCACGTCAATACGTTATAGTCTAAGAGCTATTTCTGTTGTGGCTCCCACTCTATGGAACGGCCTAAATGAAATGACCAGGAAAGTTCCCAATCTTCTATCATTCTCCAAAATGTGTAAAATGTTATTATTTAGCAGGGCATTTCTGTAAAGGGAAGTAGGCTGTAGTAATGTCCATGATTTTAGCCTGTTCATTGGATATTCTATACCAGTGGTGGTGAAACTTTTAGAGACCGAGTGCCCAAACTGCGACCCAAAACCCACTTATTTATCGCAAAGTGCCAACACGGCAATTTAACCTGAATACTGAGGTTTTACTTTAGAAAAGACAACCCATACATTAATTTAAGATGATCCAAACAAAGTAAGGAAAGCAATCCCAAATGCTTTCATTTACTGAAAATTATTTGGCAGAGAATTCAACACTTTAATGATGGTCTGGGCCTGGCTGGGGCGATGGCATGCATGCCCACAGAGAGGGCTCTGAGTGCCACCTCTGGCACCCGTGCCATAGGTTTGCCACCACTGTTCTATACTATTGGGCATGTGTTGATCTTCTTAATCTTATGATCTGACACCATTGCGTTGTTTGTTGTTTGCATTATGCTGTCCTTATTTGCATTGTGTTTAAGTGCATAATCCACCTTGCGCCCCAGTTAGAAAGGCAGGCTATAAACGAAGCAAATAGAAAGAGCCTTCAGAGCCACTCCGCCAGCAAAGCGAAAAACACTTCTTATTTTGTGCAGCATTTCTTCAGTAATGGACACTTGATTTAGAGACCATACAATCTATGCAGTGAGGACGCCACCTTCCCTTATCAGACACAGCCGCCCTCGTCACAAATCCTATAGGAAGGACAGAGTCCAGGCTCTCTTAATGTTGCAAGATATCCAGCAAACAAGGGAAGAAGAACAGGTAGGAGAGGCCAAAGGCTTCTTAAAATACACGTATTTTAAAGTGGGAAATAATGTAGGTGTACAAACAGCCAAACAAAAGATCTAGCTGCTCCTGAGTGCAGTGCTGCAGAATTTCAACTGTCCCTAAACATCCAAAACCACATAATCCAACGGGGAGATAAAAATCAGTCTCAGAAGTGGAATGCAGCTGGAACATCACCTCCCCTCAGCAAGGCACTAGGCATGTTTGCAGGCGACGTGAACTGGGATTAAACAGTCCGTGAGACAAATTTTCCACTACTGATGGCACATACTGTTATTGATGAATAAAGGTATCTTGATGGCAGATACTTTACACACATAGTTTAGTAGGTCATAGTCAGTTGCACAAATCGCTTCTGTCTGATTTAGACAACTAAGAGTCTGATGGTGTAATAACGATTTTTTAAAATGTAGTATAAGCTTTGGAGGGGCAGATCTTACTTTATCAGATATGTACCTAATTTATAGGTCAACCTCAGTAGTAAGGGGTGTCTGGACTGCACTGTAAACCATTTTTAAGACTACATTTAAATGATAAACAAGTGGGACTCACCTAAGAATGAGAACACAGGCCGCAACGAGAGAGTAGGCAAGAAGCGTACCAATAGACATCATGTCTACTAAGGCTTTTAGGTCAAAAAGAAAAGCCATTAGAGCTAGAAAAACCAAGACAGAATTTGTATTAAAATGCACATATTAACAAAAACGTGGGATTTTGCTACCAATAATCTATTAACATTTAATCTTTGCCTTAAGAGCAGTGAAAGTGGTTATCCAATTTGGGGGGGAATCATCCTCTGACAAACTATGGAAAATGGGGGAACACAGCCAAAATCAAAGGCTGCATCATGGTAGGATTTCATAACATTTTGTGACACATATATCTGGAGACATTTTACTGACCTAATTCCACCTTTCCTTGACCTGGATAGCCCAGGCTAGCCCAATCACGTCAAATTTTGGAAACTAAGCAAGGTCAGCCCTGGTCAGTATTTGAATGGGAGACCACCAAGGAATACCAGGGTCCCTATGCAGAGGCAGGCAATGGCCAAAACACCTTTGAATGTCTCTTGCTTTGAAAACCCTACAGGGCCACTATAAATCGGCTATGACTTGAAAGGGAAAAAAAAATCCCCCTCTGAAATTTGGCAACCTCAGTGTTTACCCAGCCAATATTACTGTTAGTTTTCATAAAAGAAAAGAACTTTTTATTTGCATAACGCACATCATAAATTTAAATGCATGCAAAACATGTAAGGGCAAAATGGACTAGGGACATTTCCTATGCAATCCATGGTAATTGTACAATCTGTGTCCTTGTGCAAATCCAATCTATTTTTACAGGGTCTGGACAGGAAATGTTCCTGGTGCCTTGTACCCATATCAGGTGTCTCTCCTTCTGTTTCCTGCAGAAAGCTCATGCAAAAGGATTTTGAACCCCCAAGCACTCATAAAAGACAGTCCCTCTTTAAACAGTGTTAAAACTAATCAAAAGTATTGGAGAGAGGAGAAAATGCCCAAATCATAAAATAGATTTACTTGGATAGACTATAAAAAATGAAATCCAATAATACTAGTGTTTTATGCAGACATAACCCTGGCTTCTTGCAGACCATAGTTTACAAACTAGAAGCCCACCTCCTCCAAAACAATTCCTTCTGTTCTCAATGTTAACATCAACGTAACCTATAATGAATGCCCGTCAGTTTCCTACCTAGCCCCAGTTTGCAAATCCACTGCAAAACATGGTTCCGGGCAGAGGTCATTTCGGGGGGGAACGCGGTTCCCCCGGGTGAGGTGCAGGGGGGCGGGGCACATGACGAAGCCCCGCTCCCTGCTTCCGGCCGCCCCGCTTCCAGCCCTCATTCAGCCAGGAGGAGGCAGGAGAAGAGGGAGGGTAAGTTGCTTCCTCCCCGCCTCTCCCCACCCCTGCCTGCCTGGAGCCAGGAAGGGCCTTGGCAGGGCTTCCTCGCACTCCCGCTGGCCTTGCAGGTCCACCGCCGGGCCCCTGATGTCAGGGGGTGTGGCATATGCTAATGAGTTCCCCTAGCTCTTTTTCTATGAAATGACCCCTGGTTCCGGGGTCCAGTTTACAAAGACACTGCATGTTGGTGCACATGTAATGTAATATGGAAATAAAGGGAAAGCTACTCTGGAGAAGGAAGAATACAATTTCCCTCTCCGTGCACATTTTAGCTTTCATCTGCGGGAAAAGTAGTTATCTGAATTTGCCCTTAACTGGCAACCTTTCTTAAAAACCTTAGCATCTAAACCTCTGAACACTGTTTAAAATGGAGAGGCTATCCATAAAAAAATTAACAGAAATGCAGTATAAAGCTTTCATGCCACATGCCTTTTGTTGGGAACATCTTAGGCAGAAAGAGATTTATTTAGGAAGTTCTTAGATGAAATTGCACCAGGGAGCAGAACTCAATGTCAGTGTTGAAAAAGGAGGAGAGTTTATCAAAGCATTCGCTTAACACTTCCTTCCTGACACATGCACACCACAGCATCCTTTAGCCCACAGGAGGAAAGCTTAGAGAAGACATCCAAGGAGTCTGACTTCTTCCACCATCACTACCACCACCACCACCACCACTACAATTCAGAATTGCTATGCCTTCTGATTAGTCAGCAACTGCATTCCTAATTTACATGCATGGGAAATTAGCAAGCAGCCTCATCTTCTCACAGGGTTATGCACATAACAGGGCTTAGGTCCCAATTAAGCAAGACCTGAATGTACCAAGCTTACCAGAAATGCACCCTGCTGTCAGCGTGGCAGCAACAGGAGACTGCCTCTTGCTCACTTTGGCAAGAAATCTAAAGAGTAAACCATCTCGTGCCATGGCAAACAGAATGCGGGGCAAAGGGAACATAGAGCCCAGAAGACTAGAACAAAAGAATTTAATTGTTCAAGTGCTACGGTAACAGTATTATTCTCCATTTCAAAACCAAACACAAACCAAGGATGGGGGGGGAAAAATTCCCGGTAAAATGCACATGTTGTCAAAAGAATCCCAATAACCAAAAATAAGATTTGCAAAACACAAAAGATTAACTAGCTTTACTCTTAAGGGTCATGTTTTATTCTTCCAGCCATAACAAAGCCCTAACTGCCTGCCAAGGAGGTATTTCTGTATTGAATCATGGGTGAGTGTGTCCATCTTCCTTAAAATAAATTAGTTCCCAGCCTCACCTGCTACAGCCCCGGACGATAAAGTAGCAACAAGCGGAGTCTTCGTTTTGGGGTTGACTTGAGCTAGACATTTGAAAAGCAACCCATCCTTCGCCATAGCATAGATTACACGTGGCATTGGAAAAATGGATCCAAGGAGACTGAATAAAAAGCAAAACAACATGCAACAAGACCAACACAACTTCATGCGATGCATTGAAGAAGCAAGAAACCGCGCTAATTAAAAGCATGTAGTACCAGAAATATAACCTAGAAACATGAGCCACTACAGTTTAGAGGCAAGATTTTCTTGAATCTTCAATCCAATTTTATGATACCTATTTTAAATATGCAAAGTTTGTCATATGTTTTCTGCCTCAGAGAGCGTCTTCATGAGATGGAGCAGCTCCTTCAGCACACAGATAATACCATGTGAGACAGGTGCTGTCTGTGGATATACCATTTTTTGCTCACAAAAAGTAGAAGACCATATAAGTTGGGTATCTGTACAACTGGACATCTGTATAGCAGAGGCGCATCTACCTGCTCCACCACTACATGAGGACTATCACTGACCCAGTAAATATTTGAACCAGGCCTACATTTCCTTGCCTGATAACAAATCACAACAGGTCTGATCCACAGTTAGCTGCCCTTCTAAAGATGGGGAAATTTAGTCTAAAAGATAGTGGTGTGGGTGGGGACAACCAATGAGCCTACAGAATAAGGCCACGAATCTTGTTCTCCCAGGTTCTAATTCATTACTTTGTCCCCAGCCCAAATTAATGAACTCTATCCACACATAGCATTACATATGTCTTTCTCTCATCATTTAAGACAGAATGTAAAGGAGACTTGTTTAAAATATAGTGCGTATTCCAGCCAATATCAATGTTATGTCCCCTTTGCAAGCATACAAAATGCAAAGTGCTCCAGTTTTCTTTTTCTTTTTGGGGGAGGAGATCTGATTTATGATAATATAGTCATCCTACGTATGACAACAATTAAAGCGACTTGGGTCTTCACTGTAGCTCTTTTGAAATGTGAAATAAGCAGAACAAATCTGGTAATACTTGCAATGCAATTAAGCTTTACTGAACCTTGGAAGATTATGTCAGGCAGCAGGAGGAAATCAAAACAGGCAACAGCACACCTGCAGTCAGTAAGTACTTGCAAAAAATAGCAGTAACAATTTATAATACATGAAATACATTAAACTTAAGTTGTATTACTGTTTTTAACTGCAGTCTCTTTGCCCAACCTATATTAGAAGGAGGTGCCATATGGTAAGTTGCATCAATTGATCAAGCCCAGTACTGTCTACTCCAGCTGTTAGTGGCTCTCCAGCGTCAGCTGCAGATATCCTTCCTAACCCAATTGCCTTTAGTCATTTAACTAAAGACATCCAGATTTAATCTGGGGCCTTCTACATTAAAAGAATGAGCTCGGTCCCTGACTTACGTTTCCAGTCCCTGCCTTACTTTCCACTTTATTTTATTCAGAGATTGCCTTCAGAGGAAAAACAAACAAACTGCGATTTGTTTGCAGTGTGAATGAGCTTCAGATTCTTGAGCTCCAACACACACACACACACACACTCGTTCTCCTCATAACAGGGAGCTGTGAGACCTCCTAATCTCCAGTTAGTTACAGTATCCTCATTAGTGAACCTGAGCAAATTAGCTGTTCTTCTCCAGGAATCAGGATTTTAAAGCAGGATTAAACTGTGGTTTAGACAACCAGGAACAGAACAAACCCATGTTTATTCAGGCATCCACATTTGGATACTTTAAAAAAACTGGAATTTTTCTGAAGATTTCCTGAAGCAAGCAGTCTTCATCAATTATAGGTTCATGAATGAGGAAAGAGGAAGAATAAAGATGTAGATGAGCCCAAGAACATGAAGATCACAGAAATATATCGCTGTTTGTTTGTGTCATCCAAGAAGGAAAACTCAATTGCTTCTGGAATCTGCGGGGGAAATGAAAAATATTCTCCGAAGTCCCTCTCTAATAGATCATAAGACGTTTTACTGTATGATCAGGGGATGGGTCCCCCCCCCCCATGGATTGTATGAGATTCAAATGAGCCTACCGGACACAATGTAGTCCATAACTTTCCCCAGACAAAACCATTCTGTCAACTATATAAATAAGAACTTCACTAAACCCAGCATTATTGTTAAGTGCCAGCACACTTTGTTTGATTCTTTAGAAAAGTCTTCCCTATGAGGACATGCTTATCTATCCACATATTAAGAAGAGGCAAACAGTCCCACACTCATCATGTAGGGAATAAAACAAAACTATTGGGGCTGGTGAGAGTGACAGAACAACTTTTAAATAGCCGAGAGGGCATTTCGACCTGGCACAGATGTAATGTTTCCAGATTCCAAACCCTGGATGCATCTATTCATAGGTTATGCCAATTTTAAACACCACAACAGCGAAGCAACCTCAGCAGTTAGTGAAATGAGGATAAGCGAAATGTTAGGATGCCCGCATAGCAATGCCAGCTCTAAATGCTAGAAATACTTCAAATCACTTAAGCCAGACTTTGGTGCATTTAAACCATATTTACTAGAAACAGAATAGGGGAGGTGTATTGGCTTTGACTGTCTTTGGGTCCCTTTCAATATAAAAGCTGAAACGATATCCTATGACAAAGTCACTCCAGGTTGCAATACAGCCAGCTTAAGTGATTTGTGGAGCACAAGTAAGACCCAGACCAAATGTAAGCTCTCAAATTATATCCCATTTTAAGTAAGCAAGGATAGTTCAGACAAATCTGGGCATAAGCGCTCACCTAGGTTCAGCCCTTCCTGACTTTACTCCCAAATTCAGTTTGGCATGTGCATTTTCAATAGCTGCGGTGTCTTGAACTAGGGCTGGAATAAGTACTTACAGGTAACTGCTGTGGTTGCCTACACCGTGACATATACTTTCATGCTAGTCAAGTGCATTCTAGACAACATTCAACAAATTGTGATGCTTGGGAACTGGCACCAGTTGAAGGAGACAGTGGACTGATAAACATAATAACTTTACTTCTCATAGTAAGAAAAAGGTGCACAGGTTGAAAAACAAGCCAACCAACCCTGGGCTACACATTCACATTCTTGCAATGCTGCCTCCTTCTACACCTCTTCAGAATGGCATGTTTGAATGTTCCCCCAGATTTAAAAAAAAATCATATAGAAATTAGGAAGGAAGCAAGGACTGGTACTTTTGCTTCAACTACCTAGCTACCTACAGGCAGGCAGCACTGGACATTCAATTATGCATTTCCCCACCTGCTTTGCAAAGAGATAGGATACCAAAAGGGCAATACTACATGACTCTCTTACATAGCTGAACCCTGAGGCCAGGATCCAAAGATCTATATGATTAGTTCCACAGTCTGAAAGATCCTTTGGACTCGTGTTTCTTGAATACCAGCCCCTCAAACCAGAATGCAAACAAGTTTTCAAGCGGTGTTTGTGATAAGATGTGGGGGGGGGAGGTCTCCTTTCCAAGTCAATTACCCAACTGCAAACAAGTCCTTGGGCATATCGGAAATGGCTCTTTGGATCCTAGGACCTTTGTATTCCATACCTTCAGCTTACAGACCTCAAGGAGCACCAAACAAGACTACAATCTTTAGTTTTTAAATAGGGGATTTCCCCCCCTCGTTTTCCCAGGTGCTTGATTAGAGGTTAAATCCTTTTTAACTTGAAAGCATACAAAAAGGATAACTGGGGAAAAGTCACAAAAGGCCACAGGGAAGGATGAGAGTCCACACTGAACGCAGCATTGCAGTTTCCTTTAACTCTGCACAGAATCAAGATTTTATTTTATTGAAAATGGAACGAACCCTAGCCCACCATCAAGCATTGTAGAAACTGTTCAGTAAATTACGCAAACTTTCTTGTATTAGTGCACAGATGGCATAACTAGGCTGTCTTGAATGCCTCACATTACATATATCGTGTTGGCTTTAATTATTCTCTTCCACTAAACATGAAGGGGGGGATCCAATCATCCTTCAAGTAGCCTTCCTCCAACCTAAGGAGACCTCCTCCTCCTCCCCCCATGGAAGAGCCATTTACATTAGTGGGAGGCTCTTTAGATTGGAAGAAAACATCAAATGTGACCCAAAAAGAAAAGGTAGGGTATAAATACATAAATAAGTAAACTTTTCTCAGTGGAGTGGTAGGATAGGGGTAGGATTTACCCCAGCATCTACCCCAGTAGCACACTGGCACGGAGTGATAACAAGCATGGACTAGCCTGAAAACTATCTTGCTCTGTGCCTAAGCAGTAACAACCTTTATTATCCATGACATCTCTCTTTAGCGAATCTAATAAGCAAATAAAAACTTCTAAAAAAATTGTTTAATGGCATTATTCCCAATAATGTATTCGTTTGTCCTTATTTTTTTACCTTGTGGATAAAGCGCACAGAGATCCCACTGCTACAAGATACTTTGCCGGTCCCCATCCAACATATTCAAATGCTACAGGGAGAGGACTCTTCTCATCTATTAAGTAGTATGGCATCATGAGAGTCAAAGCAGCTGAAACACCAAAATAGGCCATAAAACAGACCAGTAGGGAAGTTACAATTCCAATAGGTATGGCTTTCTGGGGATTCCTGACCTCTTCCCCTGTAGAAGAAAACGCACAACAAGAATTTCTCAGTGTGTGAATAAAAATATGATCAAATGTCCGTTCAGATGTCCTCATGTAGAATGAAAGCGTTCTTATAAACTAGCACATTTGTTGCAATCTTAGATCCATAAATACAAAAACAAAAATTTGAAAAGATTTACATTCTTGGCCTAAATGGAAAGTGATCAACTGTGACAATTTTTATTTGTTTTTTTTTTTTTACCAGAAAAAGAAAACCTTTTCATTCAAGATGTGCCATTTAGAGGACTATGTTATTAGCAGCAAGCATAAAGAATAAAAGAAAATTGTCAGGAAAAGGGAAATGTGGCTTTTTCCTTCTGTCTTTGTAATTTATGGCAATCCCGTATTCTCATTTCAAAGTATGGGGAAAGGTAACAAGATATTGCAATTCAGTGCATAACCCCAAAATGCAAGGGGAGTATGCAAAGTATTGAAACAAATATTTAAATCAGTGATACACACTCAGTGGGCTGAAGTGCTACACATAGCTCATGTGAGCATTGTTTCCTAAGACCCCTGCCCCATGCTTAGGCCCTTAGTCAGCAGCACCCCCTATCAAATCTTTAACCACAATCTCCCCCCCTTCCCCTTTAAGACCCCTTTCCCCCTTCTCGTCTCGTCCAGCTGGGGAAGCTGCAAAAAGCTTGTCTTTCCCCTCCCCTTTTCTGCAAAAGCTCCTTCCTGCAAAGGGGGGAGGGAAAGCGCACACTCTCTTTTGTGCTTCTTCAGGGGACTTCCGCTTCCCTTGCAAAGGGCCACCTGCTTGGATTGGCTTGGGGGGGAGGGTCTCTCTTCTTCCTTCGGCGCAGTCCAGCTTCCTGGAGACAGAGATCCATGCCAAGGCGCTGCCTTGCCCTGCCTTCCATGCTTCCTACCAGCGGTGAGCTGGAAAGGGTTCGGGCTTGCCGCACCAGACCGAAGCTGGCTGGGGTAAGGAGCTACTCCTCCTCCCCCTCTCCCTTCCTGCTCCTTTAATTTAAATATAATGTAATTTAATTTAATCAGTGCTCCCAATGCCCCAGTGCCCCCCTGAAAAAAATCCTGGCTATGGGGCTGCCCATGCTCCAGGAAAGTGGGCAATTTCATTACAACTTGGAATTATTTCATAATTACTACAGGACCAAGATAAAACTTTTATTTTAAATCACAACATGGCTTGCCCTTGATGATTATATCAAGGTTGTTCAGGTATATGGGTTTCTTGTTTGAGGGTGGGATGGGCAAACCACTGTTGAATGCTAATTCATAAAACAAAACTCAGGGTGGTGAAAACCAGTGAGGATTGTGAGGCACTCCAAAGGGATCTGTCAAGGATGGACAAGTGGGCGTCAACATGGCAAATGGGGTTCAATGTGGCCAAGTGCAAGGTAATGCACATTGGAGCCAAAAATCCTAAATATAAATACACATTGATGGGGTCTGAACTGGCAGAGACTGATCAAGAGAGAGATCTTGGAGTCGTAGTAGATAACTCACTGAAAATGTCGAGATAGTGTGTGACTGCAATAAAAAAGGCCAATGCTATGCTGTGGATTATTAGGAAGGGTATTGAAAACAGATCAGCCAATATCCTAATGCCCCTATATAAATCAATGGTGCAACCTCATTTGGAATACTGTGTGCAGTTCTGGTCACCACACCTTAAAAAGGATATTATAGCTTTGGAAAAAGTGCAGAAAAGGGCAACTCAAATGATAGAAGGGTTGGAACACTTCCCCTATGAAGAAAGGTTAAAGCGCTTAGGGCTCTTTAGCTTGGAGAAACGACAACATGATTGAGGTTTATAAGATTATGCATGGGATGGAGCAGGTAGAGAAAGAGGTACTTTTCTCCCTTTCTCACAATACAAGAACTCGTGGGCACTCCATGAAATTGCTGAGCGGTCGGGTTATGATGGATAAAAGGAAGTACTTCTTCACCCAAAGAGTGATTAACACATGGAATTCACTGCCACAGGAAGTGGTGGCGGCTGCAAGCATGGATGGCTTCAAAAGGGAATTAGATAAGCATATGGAGCAGAGGTCCACCAGTGGCTATTAGCCACAAGGTATAGATAGAGGCTCTGGGGCAAGTGATGCTCTGTCTTCTTGGTTCTTGGGGGGGGGGTCAACAGTGGGAGGGCTTCTAATGTCCTGTCCCCATTGGTGGACCTCCTGATGGCACTGGTATTTCTGGCCACTGTGTCACAGAGTGTTGGGCTGGATGGGCCTTTGGCCTGATCCAACATTGGCGTCTCTTATGTTCTTATGTAAAACTCCTAGTAGTGGAGAAAGATTACTCTAGCTGTTCAAAGGTGCTCTGGTAATTGAAAGGGTTATGTTACATATTCTTGTTTGTCTGTGTTCGGGATGATGCGCAGGGCAGACAGCAGTCACATAGCTCTTTTGGTCTATGGGAACTGCTAATGGGGCTCTTCATGAACAACCAAGTGAATACCACTGATTTAGACGAATGAAGAATCCACATCAGAATGCTTGGTAGCTTGTGCCCTGAATCATTAAGTGAGAAAGGTACTTTGAGCTGGAACATTCTGCATGCAAAGCAGGTGTTGTACCACTGTGCTATAGCACTAACATGCACAAGAACTCACTGCTATAGCTTAGCATGTATATACTACAGCTCTATAATATACAAACTGCAACTTTGAATGAGTACCCAAACTGTGTATCTTACCAGTTGTTGCAATGCAGTCAAATCCTATAAAGGCATAGAAGCAAGTAGCTGCACCAGCCAGTGTTCCTGTAAACCCATATGGCATGAAGCCACCAACTCCAAATGCACTGGTCACATTCTCAGAAGAGGATAGGTTTCTAAAAAGATACAATAAAAATACAAGAATGTCAAACAGAGTTTCCCCTCACCTACCAAGGCTACTTAACTAACAAAAAAGCAATTTCTAATGTTACCTTCTATAAATATGGATCATAAAACCCATAAATTAAGATGACTGCAAATGCAAAGTGGATAAATGGCTCTCGACAAACAAATATTTCTTATACAAACCAATATATTCTAGACTCGGTACCAAAGATAAAATTCATACATTAGTCCTTATTTGCTCCTTTACCATTTCTTCTAAATGTGAGCATTACTTCTCATGCCCTGACCTGGATAGTTCAGGCTAGCTAGATCTCAGATCTCGGAAGCTAAGCAGGGTCGGCCATGGCTAGTATTTGGAAGGGCAACCTCCTAGGAATACCAGGGTTGTGACACAGAGGAAGGCAATGGCAAACAACCTCTGAAACACCTCTTGCCTTAAAAACAAGTCTAGCTCACCACCTCGTGCTGCATAACACTAAAGAGCTAGAACTTTTGGCTGCCAGACAATCTTAGGATCTCCTGGCTATTCTACACACAATGCCAGATGATGATGATGATGATGATGATGATGATGATGATGATGATGATGATGATGATGATGACAATGACGACTTCTCATAACATTTAATGGATCAGCACCATAATTTTTGCTTATATGCGGTATAGACCGATACAAGCTCTGCAGAACCCAATGCACAATAGGCCATATGGTTTTAAACTGATGCAGTCTTCATCTAGTAATGTACAGAGATGGCCTCATTTTGACTGGCTTTGCACAGGGCTATATGTTGTCATCACAGGGACCAGCAGTCCTGGGGAATTGTTTAGCAGGCAACGTATTGATGCAAGGCAAACCCCTAGGACATAATTTGCAACCTGGACCTTAGTAAAGACTAAACATATGAACCTGGAGGGCAGTATATTTTCAGGATTTTGACAAAGCAGATGTGCAGAAGAAATAGTCTAAGGCATCTCACAAAAACTGCCTAGAAGTGCAGCTCATATCCCCTCCAGTTATTCTACTTAAATGTCTCAACATTCTCACTAACAGTGCAATCCTAAACAGATTTTCATCCTTCTAATCTAAACACACTGACTACAATGAATTTATAGAATGGTTAAGATTACTCGATAAATAACGTTCCCCCCCCTTTAGTGGCTACACAACAGTTTTAGTAATGCATCAAACCTACATTTTTACTTATTTTATGTTAACAGACCATCAAGCACACATATAATTATATGGCTCATAGAAGCAAAACAAAACTTGTATTACTGTATGTATACTGTGTAGTTTATAAGATATTCTTCAGTTTTCTTCCAGTTGTTCATGTCTCCTTTCACAAAACCAGAAATCATCACAAAGAGGAGGACCAAGATGTTAATGGCAGTGAAGACTTTATTCACCCAAGCAGATTCTTTTACTCCAAATGATAACAAGCCTATAAAAAATCAGACATTATTAATGACTACATCATAAAAGCTCTGCTTTACAACATTTCTATATGGATTTACATCTGTTACTGTTTTACAATACTTTCTCTTTATGTTAGATAGCTCCTCCACTATGAAGAAACAGACACTGTTTAAATTATAGCAATTAAAGACTACAAAACTTAGAATATTATGAGAAACAGTCTGAGACTTATGAAGGAAACATTGTAGAAGCTTAACTGATATAAAATAATAATCAATAGTTATCTGTTTATTAAATTATGTACTATTTGTCTAGGAGTTCGAGGAGATGATAGCAATTGTTTAACAAGCAATCACTGGTAGTGAATAAGAAAATAATTTTATTTATATTAAGTAGACACTGGCAGTGCTATAGAGTAAAAAAGAGAAGTGAAGAGCTTGGATTTATATACCACCCTTCACTACCCAAATGAGTCTCAGAGCAGTTTACAAACTCCTTTCCCTTCCCTTCCCCACAACAGACACCCTGTGAGGGAGGTGGGGCTGAGAGAGCTCTGACAGAAACTGCTCTTTTTCAAGGACAGCTCTTATCAGACCTATGGCCTGCCCAAAGTCATCCAGCAGGTGCAAGTGGAGGAGTGGGGAATCAAACCCGGTTCTCCCAGATTAGAGTCCTCGCACTTAACCACTACACCAAACTGGCTCCCAGATTAGAGTCCTCGCACTTAACCACTACACCAAAATGGAAGGAATAGTTTGTATACCATTCCAGAACTGTATGATATTTGTGTTATGAACATGTGATGTAGAAAACAATAAAATATACTATTAAAAAAAAAAAGATGGCTCTAGAGGCCAGTCCATACATTCACCAAGTCAGAATTTCTGTTTTGGCCCAAATTCAGGGTCTCTCAGTAGCAGCCCCATCCTATGGAATGGAATGTTAAAAGAAGGGCAAGCAGCAGCACCTTTGGCAGCGTTTAGAAGGGTATTCAATTTTGTTTATTGTTACTATTGTTTGCTGGTTCCTGTTATTATGTGTTATTTGTTGATCTGATGGTTTTAATATGTCCTTTTGTTTTATGAAGAGCATTATGGGAACAGCTTTAAGCCACTGTTTTCAGCAAAGCAGTATATGAATATTTTAAATACATAAACAGATAACAATTTATGTGCACGCAAAGACATTCAAGTCCCTCCATAAACTCAACCGCTATCTGTATTGGATATACATGTATACTATCCAGTTCCCTTAGTTCTTATGGTTTTTGAAACAGAAAGACTGTTGAAATGGGATGTATGCAAATACTACCCAATGAAAGAAAAGACATGTGAATGGACTTCTGCCCTAGTACATGCTACAGGATTGCTGGACTGCCAATGATCCAGCTGAGCCTTAGCTATATTTTAAGAACTCCATGGGTTTCTCACAGGACCCGCTGCACTGGATTACAATGCAAATTCTAAAACCACACTGCATTTGTACATAAGAAATATCCACACACAAATGCAAACAAACCCACAATTTTCCACTGAAAATTACTAGACTATTTCTACTGAAGTCTGACAACAAAGTCCATTTAAAATAGTGTTTTAAAAAGTCAAATAAACTCTTCAGTCTTAATACAAAAACCAAAGTTGGGGGGTTGGCCCCCAAATTAATCAGATTATCACCATTATAAATATGTAGTGTCGGGGGCAAAGAAACATTTCATATGATCACAATGGAGTCTTCTCTTTAACTGAAGATAATAAAATGTTAATATATCTTACCTGCCAGGAGTAATATAAGACAGACTGCAAAAAAATCTGGATACTCTGCTAGACCAGAATAATTCATTCTGAAGTAGGTTCTAAAAAAATAACCAATTTGTTTCCCAAGTAGCTCATCAAAGGTGCCACTCCATGCTCTTGCTACACTGGATGTCCCTTAATGAAATAGGAGGGGAAAGTTGTAAATGTTGCAGATCAGAGCTAGCCTTTTAAAGCAAAAAAGAGTGACAATTATTGCCTAGTAGCATTTAGTTGCATTTCTTTCAAAATATGTTAACAATTTCAAATCCTAAACCTAGACCTCTTGATGATTTTGGTCCTTCTTTAGTGTATACATGGTTTTCTATTAGGTCCTCCACTATGATATGCACTCCACTTCTCTGGAAGTCAGACAAAATGTAATTCGTGCTCCAAAATCTGGATACGGTGGTAATAAAAGGCCTGGTTTGAGATGCTATAATACTAAAGTAATAGATAATGGAAAATGATGATTTCATTTTTTTCAGTATGTCACTGAGCAGATTGAGAAACTTAAAAGAAAGAAAAAAGTATCCTTCTGAATGGCCCATGCCCATCCCTTGGGGGAAACAGCCATGAGGAAGACATTATAGGTTGGATCCAACCGCCTTTTCTGTTGGGAGAAAATGGAAGGAAGGGTCCCCTACATGGACAAAAGCCTTCTAGTACAGGGGCTGAAGTAAGGAGGAGAACTGAGGGAGACTAACTGAAAAAGCTGACTGGATCCAACCCATTGCCTGACCCACGGTGTCCTGGCTTACATCTGTTACTTCCTTGCAGCCAAGCAAATCAGTAAAGTAGGTGAAAAATACGGCTCTCCATTCATGTGAACTGGTACTGTGGATTCAGTAACTGTAACCAGAAATATTTTCCTCTGTACAGCTACATTCCCAAGATTACTTGGGCCACTCTTGAGTGGAGGCATCGAAAAGGGCCTTACATGGAATGGCAGTTCTAGAATTTCATTTCTAGCATAGCTATTGCTTTCTATACCAAGCTAACTGAGCAGTCTCCAAAATGAGTTATTGTGGCACTCCACAGGATGCAATAATACACACATCCTTTTACTACTCCATGTCTGAGTGCAAAATGAAATACAGCACCACACCCTGTAATCACACAACAGTTACAGACAGGAGGTGCAGAATAGTTCCTCTAGGAAGTATTCAGTATGCTGGATGCCAGCCAGTACATCAGGAGCCAAGACTTCTTCACCAAAACCATAAACAAATGTTTTATGTTGCTCTCAGAAAGCACAGATGTATCAGTAGTTATCTAACACATTTTTATCCCACCCTTCCTTCCGGGCAATGTACCTGGTTCTCCCTTCTACTTTTCTTCTTGCAACAATCTGGTGAGGGAGGTGAGGGTGAAAAGAGAGTAACTGGCCCAACACAAACCAGCAAGCTTCACGGCAGTTGTGGGGATTTGAACTTCCGTCTCCCAGGTCATAGTCTGATATTCTAATGACCTTCTAGTGTCCTGGCCCACTGGTGGACCTCCAGATGGCACCTGGTATTTTTGGCCATTGTGTGACAGAGTGTTGGACTGGATGGGCCATTGGCCTGATCCAACATTGGCGTCTCTTATGTTCTTATGTACTCTAAACACTGCACCACACTACTATCAGATGTTTAGGAGGACAACAGTCATCTGCTACCCAGAGTAATCTCAGGCCTGTGCACTCAGTCCAGTACCCCTAGGTGAGGCCATCTATTATCCCAAGTTGACAGCCCAAGACTGGATCCTAACAACCTGCAGAGCAAAAGTTTGAAGCCTTCCTCCAATCTAAAGAGCCTCCCCTCTCTCCTCCTTTTTTGAAATGAAAGGAGTGGGAGATTATGGCTTCTAATCTGCTAACCACAATTAAGAGGCTGGGAACGGGCCACAGGATCCTCATGCACATTTTCTCCTCCAGCACAAATTCCATTATTTCATCCTTCTCCCAAGCGGAAGAAAAATGGGTGCGGCAGGGGAAGAGAAGCCATGTCTAGATTTCCCACCCATCTACTTGGGAAGAAGGCTCAGCTTTTTGCTTCTCATACACCTTTAAAGTGCCCCACAGTTGTCAAAAGAATGGAATTCCATGGCCATACAAAGCTACAGTTGAAGGCTGGTGCATTTCATAAGTTACATTTTCCATAAGCCCAAGTATGTCCAACACTTGGCAACTCAGAAATAAATAAAATAAAACCAAAGGGACTCAGTTATAAACAGTCACTCACTTTCTAGCCAGCAACACAGGGCCTAGGGAAAGGGTAATGTATGAAAGCAGCTCACAAACCTTCAATTTACAGCTACATGTCATGGCTAGAAGTATCTCCACTCGTGTTTTTAGCAGGGCTGAAACAATTTATATTTATAAACAAGGAAATAAAGAAATACTTCTCCCCAACATCCCCTTCATTAGAATTTTAAAGACATTTTCTACAATAGTTCCATCATTAATACATACTTCACATTACATATTTCATAAATACTACATACTTGTTATTATAACTTTTAATACACCAAAGTTTGAAGGAAAATCTAGTATCTATCACGCAATAAAAGCTAATAAATATTTTATTCAAAATCCATTTCCTTGTACATTTATATTCAAAACTTGTTCTCCTTTTTCTGCATTATACTACATTTGTATACCTTACAATACATTTATAGACCATTTTAAAACTGTTTCTCATTCTAAGTTTATCTCCTGCTTACATAATAGACACTCCATCTCTCCTCAAATTTCGAGATGGATCTGTTTCTCAAATAAATTGTTAATTTCACCAGTACTGCATAATCAGCAACTTTGTTTTCACATTCTTCTAAGCTTAGACAGCCATCTGATTTCCATTTTTCTGCATAAATAATTCTAACTGCTGTCACCATATATTTAAATATCTCTTCCAAAAGTTTGGTAATTTGTTGGGCAATATTCCTGGTAACGTATTCTGAGCATCCACAGAAAATTTGAATTTTAATATATTCTGCATTTCCCTATGTATTTCCATCCAGTATCTTTTTGCTTTTTTGCAAGTCCACCACATAAGGTAAAAAGTTCCGTCTATGTCTTGACATTTCCAGCATTTTCCTTTGTAATTCTTCTCTACTTTCTCACTGGCTACCAACAGCATACTGAATCCACTTCAAGGTGCTGGTTCTTACCTTTAAAGCCCTTAATGGTCAGGGGCCCACATACCTGAGGGACCACATTTCCCCACATGTTCCCCAGAGAGCATTGTGGTCAGGGTCCCAAAATCGACTTACCCTCCTGGGACCTAAAGACGCCAGGCTGGCTATAACCAGGGCAGGGGCTTTTTCAGTGGCGGCTCCATACTGGTGGAATGAGCTCCCGGAAGAGATCAGGGCCAGTTCCACAGGCCCTGCAAGACAGAGCTCTTCCACCAGGCCTTCAACTAGGAGCCATCCCCCCAATAATTAACTGTGAGCCCTGCCTGCCTTTCGGAGTCACCAACAACAGCCTGAGCCAGCCACATAAGAAACAGAATGAGAAGCAGATCAATTGGATAGGACAAAAACTTGCTGCCGCCATTGCCAAACATCATCATAATTATTATTGCCACACCAATATGTACTAGCACTTTATATCATTTGGATTGTTTTAGAAGATTTTGTGATTGTTTTAACAGACATCTATATGGTTTAATTTTCTGTAAGCTGCCCTGAGCCTGCTTCGGCGGGGAGGGCGGGGTATAAATTTGATAAATAAATAAATAGATAGATAGATATCCGTCAGAGTAATACATCATCTGAAAAACATCTTATACCAATTCTCCCAGCAACTGACTGGCTGCGAACTTAAGTGCCTTTCCCCATAACCATTCCCATGTTTATCCCCAGATATTTGATAGGTTCAGTGGCTACAATGCATTCTGTATGTTCTTAGCATTACTGAACTATTGAGGATGTAACGCAGAGGAAGTGAGCAGACCAAGTCTGAGCTCCTCATGCACTCTCCACTGGCAGCATTACTATCCACAAAGCCTTGGCATATTTGCAGTTCCCCTTTGCTCTGCATATACAGTCTGTCATCCAGTCATCTTGGTTTTCTCCCTTGTACAATACAGTGAAAATACAGCCCTTCCTTTCCATCCCCACAGCAAGAACCCTGGGTCACACTTGGGCAAACTACTGCAATCACTAAGAAGAATCACTAATCATCCCCCTTATCTCTATCCACCACCACTGCAAAAAAGAAAAAAAAAATCACTCCCCTTACTTTATTATTGTGACCATGTGCTATCCCTACCTTAAATCCCTACATTCACTTCTTGAACTCTCCTGGATCCAGCACACACTCCTCGCCCTTACCTTCAAAGCCTTCCACGATCTGCCCTCTCCTTCCCTCCTGGACACGAAACCTCCGCTCTGACATTCAAACACACCTCTCCCTGTGTCCATCACTCCTCCATCTCTATCACCCCAACCTGTCCAAAAGCCTCCTGCTCCTTCTAATGACTCCTATGACCTTCAAGAATACTTTGGAGAATACTTGTGTGCAGGGGTCATTTCGTAGAAAAAGAGCTAGGGGAACTCATTAGCATAACTCATTAGCATATGCCACACACCCTGACATCAGGGGCCCGGCGGTGGACCTGCAAGGCCAGTGGGAGTGCAAGGAAGCCCCGCCAAGGCCCTCCCTGGCCCCAGGCAGGCAGGGGTGGGGAGAGGCGGGGAGGAAGCAACTTAGCCTCCCTCTTCTCCTGCCTTCTCCTGGCTGAATGAGGGCTGGAAGCGGGGCGGCCGGAAGCAGGGGGCGGGGCTTCATCATGTGCCCCGCCCTCCTGCACCTCACCCGGGGGAACTGTGTTCCCCCGCGTTCCCCCCCGAAATGACCTCTGCTTGTGTGATGCCATCTCTCTTACCTCCCGCCACAACCTCCCTTCCATACTGAAACAAAGACTTATGGGAGGGGGCCATGGCTCAGCAGTAGAGCCTCTATACTGCATGCAAAGTTCTCAGGTGAAATCTTCAGCTTAAATGATCAGGAAGCAGGTGATTTGAAGATCTCAGCCTTAGACCCTAGAGACCCACTGCCAATCAGAGTAGATGGTACTGACCCTGATAGACCAATGGTCTGTCTCTGTATAAGGCAGCTTCATGTAATTGGAATTCTTCCCCTACCTTCCTCTCCCTCTCCTCCTTTATGACAAATGGTAAATTGTCCTCAGGGCAGGGATCAGTCTTCTTGTACTCTAAGGAACCATGAATACTGATGTCACTATGTACAGTGCCTTGGGTCCTGAGATGCTCAGGTGGATATATAAATTACTGCAAATCAGTAAAATAAACTAAATAAATCTAGCTTGACAAACTCTTCTACTTAGCCCATTAACTCATCCATCCTCTCAAATCCCAAACCACAGCATTGTCCTCTGGTGCTGTAAGCTGCTAGGCATGCTACTGTCAACAAACCATAAAAGATCAGGTCGATTTAGAGTGCTTTCAGAAGAGACAGATCTCTGCCTTGCCCGTGCATAAAAGGGAAAAGACTGACAATTTTACAGTAGCAACTGGGAAACAAAAATCCAAGTAGACCATTGACTGCCATATTCCCCCCAACTTGGCCCCAGACTCACCTATCACATAGGACAAAATGAGATTCCAGCCAGTGATAAAAGCCCAGAGTTCCCCAACGGTTACGTAAGTATAGAGATAGGCAGAGCCGGTTTTTGGAACACGCGCACCAAATTCAGCGTAGCAGAGACCTGCCATCACAGAAGCCAAGGCGGCTATGAGGAAAGAAATAACAATACTGGGCCCAGAATCAGCCTTTGCCACTTCTCCAGCAAGGACATAAACACCTGCCCCCAGGGTGCTTCCTACGCCGAGAGCAATAAGGTCCACCGTAGATAAACAGCGGCATAATTTGGAATCTTCAAGGCTGTCCAGAGTGATGATTTTTCTTCTCAAAAGGCACCGCACAAATGACAGGGCTGGTCCACAAGTTATCATTTTGGATGAAGAATGCTGGGGGGGAAATTAAAAAGATGATCACAATAAATAAGATATGCATTTTGTTAACTTCGTATTTATTGTTGTATAACAGAAGGTACATTTCAGTGAAACTACGGCCGTTCCAACCACCAGCAAATAAAAATCTCAAAGCTTTAAGAGATTGATTTTGCTTTCTAGGTTGAGGATTGGGAAACTAGTATCTGGGTGCTACCTGTTTAATATGGAGTTTTATGGAGCCAAAAGTTTGTAAAAACTAACAGGTCAAAACTTAAACTTAGAACCGGAGAGAACATAGTGTCTTAGAGTCCCTTCCCATATATGTTTTCTCTAAATCTCAATTTTATAATGAATAGGGAAACAAAGGTAATCCAGTTTGGTGTAGTGGTTAAGTGTGCAGACTCTAATCTGGGAGAACCAGATTTAGTTCTCCATTCCTCCACTTGCAGCTGCTGGGTGACCTTGGGCAAGCCATAGTTCTGTCAGAGCTGTTCTCTCAAGGACGGTTCTGGAAAGAGCTCTCTCAGCCCCACCTACCTCTGGTTGATTCCCCACTCCTCCACTTGCAGCTGCTGGATGACCTTGGGCAAGCCACAGTTCTAACAAGAACTGTCCTTGAAAGGGCAGTTCTGGAAAGAGCTCTCTCAGCCCCACCTACCTCACAGAGTGTCTGTTGTGGGGAGGGGAAGGGAAAGGAATTTGTAAGCTGCTCTGAGACTCCGAGTGAAGGACGGGGTATAAATCCAATCTCTTCTCTTCTTCCTCTTCTTCTACAGCATCAATTTTCCTACAAAATATGTGTATATGGCTGCCCATTTTAATGTTAATCTTGAAAGTGGCTGTAAGGCATGCCATGTTTAAAAATAAAGGCTTAGAAGAAGGCATATCCATCACTACACCCAACTACATAAATGTAACCATTCAGGGTCACTATACTACCGAGGACGATGCTACTGTGGACAGTGCATACCATCTATTCCTGTATGTGTGACCCTATTTTGTAATTTCTTCATTATTTAATATGCCATGTTAATACTTATGTTTTGTTTCAGTTTTGTTATAAATGTTTACTTGGTCTTAATTTCTGTAATCATAATCCTATTACTATGCTTATTGGATGTCACAGTATACAAGACTCCATTGGCTTAGACTGTGTACTCCACCTTGGGTCTGGCCCATAGCTAACATGGGGCCCACCTGGCCTGGCCCCCTAGTGTTTCTTCTGGGCCCCTCCCCCCCAGGCTGCCCCCAAAGTGCTCCAATGTACCACTTGCACTGTACTTTCATTTAATTAGCTTGCAGGCCCCCCAAGGCCCCCTCCCCCCAAATTCCCTAGCTACAGGGCTGGGTCTAAGTGAGAAAGGCAGACTATAAATACTGTAAACAAATAAACGACTGTGTGTAAATAAACTATATAAATATAAATAAACTATATAAATAGTGTATATAAACTATAAAGAGAAATGACACCATGATATCCTGTTCTCTTGGGGTTGCGAGACCACAGGTGGTAGCTGGAGATCTTCCTCTATTACAGGTGACCTCCAGGCAATAGATATCAGTTCACCTGGAGAAAATGGCCATTTTTGGAAGGTGGAAGGTAGACTCTATGGCATCATACCCCATCGAAGTCCCTCCCTTCCCCAAGCCCCGCCCTCCTCAGGCTCCACCCCCAAATCTCCAGGTATTTCCCAACCCAGAGCTGGCAACCTTATGTCCTCTTCCATAGGTAATTTGAGTGTGGGATTTCATTCTATGCACATCCGACATAGCCTCTTCAGAGAATTTTAAGAATTTTTGCATATTTTCTCTATTGTATGTAATGAAACAGAATTTAGTCTTAAGACTATGGCCAACAGAACTATATCACTGAAGGAAGGAATACAGAATTCCTTTCTATTTCATTGCTTCCGTAAAGTAAGCACGTCTTCAAATATTGCAGATCTAATTTAGTTACAAAGCATGACAAAATGAAGTTAAGAGTATATCATCTAACATATTTCATTGTCGTAGAAGCATCTTTCTACTACATGTGTTCATGGTATACTCTCCATCTTTATTTCAGCCCATATTGGAAATACTGCTTCTAAATACTATTTAAAATCCAGTCTGCTTCCTCTTTTACTACCATAGTACATTCCACAAAACTGGTTGTTAGTTTTTATTGATTTCCTTCAATGTACATTCATTCCTGTTCTCATCTGGACAGATTTTTATTGTACCATATACTTCTCAAAAAGCTCCCAATCTAAAATTACCCAATACTTTAACACTCTTGTGTCTCAACCACAAGAGAGCTCCCTTTCCTCTTACAATTAAATGACTCTTTCGCCAGACTCGCTAGTCCTACTTCCTCCTGCTAAGAGATCTTACAAGGTCAGTGCTGTTCCAGCTTTCACCACCCAACTCAGTTCCTCCCTAACCCTAACTCGAAATAGGTAAATTCAAACCCATAATCCTCTCACATCGTCATCTCACTCCATACTAGGTATTCTCTCCCACAATGCTGCCGCCAAGTTTTCCCTTGTCAGACCTCTTCCAAACAGCCACAGTTAAGTGAGCAACTGTTACTCACTTAGAAGTATTTCAGACATCTGTTTTTAAACACAGTGATTCTGTGGCAGGGATCATATCCCATTTTTTAAGTGCTCAGAACAGAAATATTGTGTAGTGATTGCAGGAAAACCCACTTGTCCTTCTGAATGCTCTTCAGAGCATAGTGGTATGTTACAGGGTCTTCTCTAGGTGGAGTGTGTGCCCTCATTTGTGACACAGAAGATAACTCTCTCCCAACCATGTGCCATAGATTTGTGATTTTTAAAGAGTTTTTAAAAAACAATTCTTCAGAGGCGATGCATTCCTCCCACCCCACTTACCACATCAGAGCAGCTGCCTATTCCTGATTCAGAAGAGAAAAAGGTAAGCCAACCTTAGCTGTCACTAACCTGGCTCTCAAACTGTCTTCTACTTTTAACACATCGTTTAAAATGCGGTTCCTGCAGGCTTTTGATTATGCTACACCTACAGAGCCCATCTGTCGTCATTTTACATTCTAGCAGTGAAACCCTAAACAGTGTTATACCTTTGTACTGAAGTCAGTGGGGTTTAAAAGATTTAACTGTTTAGAATTGCCCCGTAAACGTGGTAAAAATGGCCAAAACAGAATTTATGAAACACTGAAAGCAATCCAAGAGAAACCCCCTTCACAAAACATTTGTTTTCATTGTTCTTAACTAATCTAATTAGATTATTCATTTATTAGATTATTTCGCTGAATGGGTTTAGGCTTTCAGTGTTAGCTTATCCTCTTCCAGCTGGGCAAATCATTTGTTTTTCTGTTTTGAAAAGAGAACATTAAACTATGCTCACGCTAGGTGGTATGTTGTTAATCTACAAAGGGAAAACATTGTTCAGAAAAGCAGAGACATTCCATAAAGGGGGGGGGGGGTTGTCAAGATATTTTTCCTGTTTATATCTTCAGTACGGATTTTAAACTCAAATAATCATTTCAGTAAAGAACCCACTTCAACAAACAGTTTCTAAATTGCTAAACCATTTATACGAAAATTAAGCCTCAGATACTATACAGATTCAAAATTAGTTTTACCAGCCTCCCACTTTAAAATACCAACTTCTTTTCAGCCCAGCCTCTACTCACCCAACAATAATATTCAACTCCTGGTTATCTGTAAACGGAGGCAGCAAATGTTCAGGGTGGTTTTACTTAAATATCTGCCTTAAAAAGTGGAAACAGTAGGTGGTGTGAAGCTGCATGCTCCGAGGGGGTGGAGGAAAAGCAGCCACAGGTGATTGGATGACACGGAGCTTACCCGGCTCTTTGCCAAACCCAAAAAGAAAAAAAAAAAGTTTTGCTATTCATATAAATCATTCCTATTATATACACAAAACATGAAGTCATGGTTACTCTCCCCCCCCCTTTAAACAAAGACTCCGTCTTCTGTAAAAACACATGCCCACAAAACTAGTTTAATACCAATACATATTTATTGATGACAGACGCTTTGATCTGCTTAATTAATAGATCAGTTATAAGCGCTCTCTGTGTGTAAAGTGTCATCAAGCTGCATACAGTTTAGGGCAACCCTATAGGGTTTTCAAGGCAAGAGACGATCAGACGTGGTTTGCCATTGCCGGCCCCCTGCACAGCAACCCTGGACTTCCGGAATGTTCTCCGTTAGCCCGGCTGAGCCTGCTTAGCTTTCAAGATCTGATGAGACAGGGCTAGCCTGGGAAGTTCTGCTCTAGTTGCCTGTAAAAAATGTTATTTGCACTATCACTCATTGTATTAGAATGTCGATGGGATGCCTATCCAGTACTGAAAGCAATGTGCTGTAGGCAGAGACCATCCCCATCCACATGATATGCATCTTTTTTAGGACTTTGATTCCTAATCCTGCAAGCCATAAATGTGCAGACGTAAGCTTCTTCATGCAAATCAAGGAAAGTATCTGGACTGAAACATCAGTTCATTAACTGAAGGGGACAAATTTTGATCACAGAGAGGAGAGTTAAGTGTACTTTGCTTTTCGAGCTTATTTTATTTCTGGCGTCCTACTGGTAGGTAAGGAGCTGCGGTGGCTCAAGTGGTTAAGACGCTGAACTGCAGGCTGTGGAAGGTCAGTAGTTCAGCAGTTCGAGACCCGGGTGCCGCATGACGGAGTGAGCTCCCATCTCTAGTTCCAGCTCCTGCCAAACTAGCAGTTCGAAAGCAAGACATTGCAAGTAGATAAATAGGTACCGCTTCGGTGGGAAGGTAACAGCGTTCCGTGCGCCTTGGTGTTTAGTCATGCCGGCCACATGACCACGAAAATGTGTTCGGACAGCACTGGCTCTTCGGCTTGGAAACGGAGGTGAGCACCGCAACCCTAGAGTCGGATTTGACTGGCTTTCAAGCAAGGGAACCTTTACCTTTACCTTTTTACTGGTAGGTAGGTAAGTAGGTAGAGGTTTATTGTATAAAGCCATTGGTCATTACAAAATACAGAATACTATTGGAACAAGGAATGAAAAACCAAAGCATTCATAATTGCCTTCAAAGCTAACTCTGAACAGCACCTTCTGCTTACTAAGTTACAACTGAGCTCATAGTTCTGTCAATGGGCACTGAACTGAAGAATTACATGTGAAAAACCTCAATAAAAGGCAGACAGTTAATCCACTAATTCTTTAAATCAGCTGATATTGAGGTTTTCTGGCACATCAACAGAACAGATTCATTTTTTTCTGAAGACAATCTTCAATGATACAAGTATATACAGGCAAAATTGCCTACACCCTATCCAACAATCAAAAGCTTCCCAAACTTTTATACTTGCACCTTTTGTAAGAAGAGTGATTCACACTTAATATATTTGGTGAAGTGTTTGCAACCTTACGCCACGATCAAAAAGCAAGAGAAAAACTCAATATAAAAATGATGCTTTGTGGAACACATCAAAAATGTCCATCCACTTTAATAGGTAATAATGTACAATTAAATGTAAATATGCTCAATGTCAAGGAGCTGCGGTGGCTCAAGTGGTTAAGACGCTGAACTGCAGGCTGTGGAAGGTCGGTAGTTCAGCAGTTCGAGACCCGAGTGTGCCGCGTGACGGAGTGAGCTCCCGTCTCTAGTTCCAGCTCCTGCCAACCTAGCAGTTCGAAAGCAAGAAATTGCAAGTAGATAAATAGGTGCCACTTCGGTGGGAAGGTAACAGCGTTCTGTGCGCCTTGGTGTTTAATCATGCTGGCCACATGACCACGGAAATGTCTTCGGACAGCGCTGGCTCTTCGGCTTTGAAACGGAGATGAGCACCGCAACCCCAGAGTCGGATTCGACTGGCTTTCGAGCAAGGGAAGCTTTACCTTTTACCTATGCTCAATGTCCAACTCATGCAAGAGTACTTTTTCCATACATATGATGTGCCTGAAATCTGATTACCATTTTGGGCTGGGGGGGCACTTCCTACCTGCTTGTCCTTCCAGTCATCAAGACTAGCCTTCTGCCTGTAATCATGGAGGTTGTGTATTGATAACAACTTCTGAGAGAGTTTGAGAAGATATCATTGCCCACAGAGCAGATGTTTATTCTGTCCTGCCATGGCCTCTGGCCAAACTGGAGTTGTGCATTTCAGCAGCATTTCAAGCAGAACCTTAGAAAAGCTGAAGTTACCTCCCAGCAGCATAAGCAACACTGATGTAATAAATGCAAATACATGTTGACATGACTGTGACAGGCACTTTTGGGGCTGTGCCCACGAAGAGTAATATACGTCTACCTCCCATCGCCTAAGCACTTCTGGAACACTTTGAGTTGTTGTTCTTTTTAGCCAGTTTGGTGCAGTGGTTAAGTGCGCGGACTCTAATCTGGGACAACCGGGTTCGATTCCCCACTCCTCCACTTGCACCTGGCTGGATGGCCTTGGGCAAGCCGTAGTTCTGATAAGAGCTGTTCTTGAAAAAGAGCCGTTTCTGGCAAGAGCTCTCTCAGCCCCACCTACCTCACAGGGTGTCTGTTGTGGGGAGGGGAAGGGAAAGGAGTTTGTAAGCCACTCTGAGACACCTTTGGGTAGTGAAGGGAAGGGTATAAATCCAATCTCTTCTTGTTCTTCTTCTTTAATTAAGTGAAAGAATACATAGGTCGGTACATAAACCTATCTTAAACCCTTTGAACAGTTCACTCGAGAAAAAGTTCCTCCCATTTCTCTCTCCTCAAATCAAGAGGATGGCAGTGGTCATACAGCCAAGAGAGCCGAGGATGGTCTGGTAGCTTGAACCTCTAGCTCTTTTTGTGGTGAGCTAGGTTTATTTCGGGGACTGAGAGAACCGTGGCTGACCCAAGATCACTCAGCTGGCTTCATGTGGAGGAGTGGGGAATCGAACCCATTTCTCCATATCAGAGTCTGTCACTCTTAACCACTACACCAAACCGGCTCTGAGCTACCCACCGGAACTCACAATGCATGCAGCGCCAGATATCAGCTCCTAAAAATCCACTCACTATGTGGATTTAGGCAACGATTATCCTCTCCAGTGTAGCGTCAGTTAAAAAAATGTTTTTCCCCTTTGATGTTCACCCATTTTTAGTGGACAATTGAGAACACTATGCTAGACATGGTATTATCGAAGAGTAATGCTTTGAGCGCTGACAGGACAAGATTCAAAAGACAGCTGCAAGCAGAAGCATGATCATACATTGCAAGAGCAATACACTTGGGGGAAAGCAAGCCCCGGGGATTTTCAGTTAGTACAATTGCCTGCACCAAACATTACCCATACAAGCTCTACCTCTTCTTGCACCACCAAACAGCTATAGCATAGTGTTGTAGTTGGACATCCTGATCCCCAAAACAAAACGAACAGGCTGTTTGACTGGGCGCACAACATTCTGTATTTCCCACAAGAAGAGTACAGCACAGCCCATTAATTAGCCCATTATTTTAATGCTAATTTACAATATACCGCCTCCTTCTATATTTTGCCCCTTGAGTCCACTCTCTGGCAACTGCATATCTTACAAGGAACAATGAGAAAAGGAGGAGAGGGAAATCTCTTGTCCCAAATCATGGGCGTCATCTTAATTTGGGAAACGAACTTCATACTTTGTTTGCCCTACAAGCAGTACCTCAGGTTTACTTAAATCAAATGCTCTTAATCACGTATTTGCTTTTAAGCAATGAAAAGCAAACAGTCACTGCAGTGCTTAAACATGTTACATGGCTGTATGTCAGAAGGCAAAGCGACTGCTTTACGTAAACCATAAGGTGTAGTTTTTGCAAAATGCTGCAATTAGGAAAAGGGCGTGAACAGTTGTTCCCCCAGACTGTCTGCATAGTTATGCAACTTAACAATTCTGCTTTAAATCTATACTTTCTGTAACTCCTGTCTCTAAGACCAAGAAGGCCATGAATAACGTAACCCGATCCCCAAAACACACTTCTTTGCAGTTAAGTGCTGCCCTAAAGCTAACCAGCATTCCTCAGTTTTCACGCTGTATCAGACTGTTCTATTTCTATAGACACCATATTCATATTTCCCTCTTTCAGATATACAAGGCAGAGTCTATTAGAAGCAAGCACACACCTAGAGACAAGCAGCAAAACTATATACCTTGTATCAGATTTCAGAAACTGCTGCAACCCCTCCCAGGCTGCATTCAGCTTTAGGTAACCGCAGTGTTCGTTGCATTTGCTCCCCCCTTCCCACCTCATGCTCAATGCAAACTGCAAAACTACTTTTCTCACAACTGTGATGGGAATTGCAACTTTGATGTAAGGAACAAAGAACATTAAGTTCTTTACTGAATCCATGACCATCCCGCTTCCACAAAACTAATCAGTGCTACAGGCAAAACCCATTCCAGGGAGCCAGTGTAGTGTAGTGGTTAAGAGAGTCAGACTCGTGTCGGAGAGACCCAAGTTCAAATCCCCACTTGTGCCATGGAAGCTTACTTGATGACCTTGGGCCAGTCACATACTCTCAGCCTAACCTACCTCACAGGAGGATAAAATGGAGGAGAAGAGAATATTGTAAGCTACTCTGGGTCACCACTGGGAAGAAAGGCAGGGTTCAAATTAAATTAAATAAGTAAATTTATAATAATACATCACATTTGTAACACTCTATTCAGATTCTGCTGTCTTGACTTTAAGCAGCAGCATACATTAGAAATTTCAGTGGCACTGTTTGTACCCCATACGAAGATGGATACTTCTCCCAATGCACTTCTGCAACAGTTGCTATTCCAAAACCAGAATTCATGTTTTCAACATAAATTCTTGCCATCACCACAATCTCTACATCAATTTAACATATTCCCTTAAAATGTAGTTCATTTTTTAAAAAAAAAACCTTTAAAAAAAGTCTTCATAACAGGAAAAGGGCTCATGTAACAGGGAGCAATTCTGGAAGCAGTGGGAAGCTTACTGCCAACTTCTGCAGAGAGCTAAATTGCAATCTTTATGCCATTGGGAAATGCTCAGTTTATTTTCACGGTGACAAACACTTGCAATCACAATAACATGATAAACACAGCAATCTCTACAGAACAATCCATACAAAATTGACTAGTTGAAAAAAAGGATTTTCTTATTCAAAAGAACAACCCCTGAGGGATACAAGGTATTTCTATATGTACCACTTTTCAAAAAGTCTCTGTTTTGTAGTAGACAACATGTGATATTCAAAAATGCTGCCACTCACCTCAGGGAGTCCTTAGAAACTCTGATTCACCTTAATTTTAGGCAGGGGGAAATGATCTTGTAAATTGCTGCCCAGTGACCCGCTACGATTTTCTAAAATAACTATAGCAGTGTACTTATCTTTGTCAATAAATACAGGAACTGCCAGAGAAGGTCACAGAAATATTTCACTGGAAGCTGCTTCAGGTCTACAGAAGGGGAGGTTTAATCCACTTTCATAGACAGAAGAGCCTAGCAGCTATATAACAGCCACCAGTAATTTAATCTGGTTTTCAACAAATCCAAAATGGTTAGAGGAACGATGACTATATATCATTCTCCAGAT
Organism: Gekko japonicus; assembly: GCF_001447785.1. NCBI lineage: Eukaryota > Metazoa > Chordata > Lepidosauria > Squamata > Gekkonidae > Gekko > Gekko japonicus. The sequence goes on from NW_015164673.1 coordinate 1,226,165, forward strand.
GTTCCCAAGCAAGTTAAAGAAAGTACTCATAATCTTGTGGGCAGTCTCAGCTCTTCACTACAACAGTGATTTTTTTAAGCAATTTATGGGAGGATCTATCCTTTTAAAGGCATAGCCCTTGAACAAACTCTTGTAGTCAAAATTTAATCAATCCATTTGCAAGAGGAAATGCTGAATATAGTAAGACTGTGGTAAGGACTGGGGACAGGAAGCAGAAGGGGGAATAAAAAGTTACAGCTAATTTCTCGTCCTTACTGAAATTACTATAGAGAGCTAGAAAGTTTAACTGAAAAGTAGATGGTAAGCAAATTTATCATACATACAACTAGCCAAAGTCTAGTGGACTAGTAAATTTATAACAACCCATCCCCCTTTTTTCCTAGTTGTCATTCCCACTTTAGTAAATTACTGGGATCTAGTTGACTGAGGACACTTTTGGTAACTTTTGTACTCTGACTCGACCCAGATTACCCCAACAGGATGGATGGCTTAGGAAGACAAATATCACAACAGGTCAAAGCAGTAAAACATGGTACAAGATGGTAAGTAGCTACGTTTACCACATTTATACATCCTGAGGGGCCAGCTGTGGGGTTCAAAGATTTCTGCCCAAAAGAGCTCGAACGATGGACTGATTTTCTCTCAAGAACTGACTCGGCTACATACCTCTTCAAAAGAAAACCAAGAAGTAAATGGCTGAATTTGATAGGAAGTGTGAACACCCATTTGATGAACATCTTTTGTATTTGACATGGTTCTCTATGGCTGCGCTTATCTCTCTTTAACAACAACAAAAAAGGAGAGGACACTGGGAAGCCCCCCATGGCAGAATAACCCAGCATTCTCTGTTAAAGGCCTTAGAACTTTGTCACAGGGAACTTCCTTGAGTCAAGAAATTTGAAGGCTCTTCTGGTGACGTCCCACTTCCCTTCCACACTGCTCCCATTCCAACCCTGCAGGACAGTGTACTGCAGTCACAAAATATCTCTGAAAACAAGCTGGAACGGAGAAGGTTGCAATTACCCCCTTAATGCCAACGTAACTGTTTGTACTACACCAACATAAAGGGTCAATACACACTTTGCGTCCTTGCTCTTTCAAAACAAATGCACTAAAATCAATTATTATGGGCCAGCATTGAATCAACACTTTCTTTCTTGGGAAAGCTCCCCCCCCCCCCACTTTGGGTTGTGTAGCAAAAAAATTATGCATAGTCACCATACCAAGTAAATTTGGATTTGTGCGTCACTATACCAAAAAGGTTGGGAACCACAGTATTGAAGTCACATGGAAATGGCCCACGGCCTTTCATACTTCTTTGAGCAACAAAGGCTCTGTAGGGGTAGCATAGGTACATTTAAATAGTCAAAATAAAACCAGCCATTCCTTCCCAGTTGCCACTTCTGCACTTATTGCATTGAGAACTGGGCCCCCACCTGCTAGTCACAATCAATGGTGCTGGACACAGTTTAAAATTTTAAGGGCAAATCTGCTCTGTTAAACAATTTTGTTTTAAAAACGGAATTTTTTCCCATTCGCTTTCAGCTTTGCATGAATGCATACCTATATGGGTGAAATAATTTCTTCATTTTACTTCATAATTCCAAGGATGCGCATGCACATACCACTGCCTGGACTGAGGTATTTTATTTTCCATTTTTATATGCAACTGTTTTACACATGCAATAGTTGGATAAAATATTTTATTCTTGTTGATTGTTTTTTAAGTGCTTCTGTGTCTCTATATGGAGGCCTGTATTCAACCATGCTTTTCTGAACATTTAAGGGCACTTTTCTGACAAGGGGGTAGAAATTCCCACCAATTCTCTTCCTGCTACACCCCACTGAGCCTCCTCCCCTCTATTTTGTTCCAGGGGGTTCTAGAGACCCTTAAGTACAGAATAAAAGGCAAAATAAGAGGAGAAATTGGCAGACACTGACACCTTCTCTTAAGTAAGCCTGTGTCCTTAAGTCTTTGGAATGTGTGGTTAGAGATAGGCCAGAGTACTTGGCTACACTCTACTTTATACAAGGGTCACCTTAGACCAGCGAGAGGGGGAGAGAGATACTGGTACTACTACTGAATTTGATTAATTATCTTAACGGGAAGTATCATTCCTTTGCAAAATTGCTAATAGAAAAGCTTGTGTGGATTGCAGGCAACCTGGCCACACCTCTTGAATGGTGGGGACTTGACAGCAGTGTTCCCGCTAAGCTGAGTTAGTGTGAGCTAGCTCACGGTTTTTTAGCCTCTGGCTCACACATTTTTGTCTTAGCTCAGGAAGGATGGCTCCAGAGCAAACTAATGTATGCAGCAGCCGAATCCCCTGCTCACAACATTAATGCCAGTAGCTCACAAGGTAGAATATTTGCTCACAAGACTCCATAGCTTAGAGGGAGCATTGCTTGATAGGCGTGTTTATTATTCATAACCATTCTCTTTGGCTTATATATCAAGCAGTGCTGTCTGTCCATATTCAAAGAAACTACTTTAACTAGAGATTCTTACATCCGACAAGCATTCAAAAAATTCACAAATTCTGTAAAAAAATATTTCCCAGAGGCACATTTTGAACAAGATAACACAAAACTATGTCCAATGTTGGACCACTCATATTTTTTTAAAAAAGACGTTCTCTGCCAATATCTCATGTTGGGAAGTCCCATTTTCCATCTTACTTAGGAGAAAGACACATAATTTAGCCATTACAACAGTTAAACTAACAAGGAGAGAGTTACCAGGGTCAAAATGGTCACTTTTTAAAATGGGAATTATACTGGGCTGTCTATTATTTAGAAGACACCAATTATTGGGTGGGATCCAACCAGCATTTCTGCTGATGAGAAAAATAGAAGGTACCCTTTGACTACCCAAGAAGGCTATGCTGGAGATCATTGGACCTGCATGGACAAAAACCATGAGGGACAAGAACTGAGCATGACTGAATGATCTGACTAGATCCCAACCACTGTTTATGACTTTTTTAGATTGAACTGACCCTCCTACTAGCCCAAATTAAAGATCTCAGGAGATATGGGTCTCCAAGGCTGCAGTCCTAAACACACTCACCTGGAAGTAAGTTCTGTTTAACTCGACATCTCTGAAAGAATGCTCACGTTGACCACTATGGAGTATTACTGTGGACCCCTGGAGCATATGCATTTATATCTCAAGAAAAACCTGTACTACTGAAATGGATTCCCTTCTATTTATTCACTAGGTCTTGTTGCTTTTAATCAATAACACTATTTTACCTCTCACCTGGTGGTTAAAGTTTCTACAGTGATCTCTTGTGCAAGACATCAGCGAACCCTTCTATTTCTACTTTAGCCTCACTTACCTCCTTAAAGAATCGCTGACAAGTTAGAAGGGATGATTTATTCTCATGAACCGTTTAGTTTTCCTGATCATGTGGCCATCATCCACCTAATCTGCATGTCTATTTTTACGCTACTTCTGGAACTCAAAGTGAAGTCTGCCTGATGTAATTACCACATTCACCTTTAGCAACATTTGGAGTTCTTTTTCACCCTTTGTATTACATTTGACTTTCCTTTATACCCAGTAACCTCTTGAAAAAAATGCATTGCCATGTCAGATTTTACAGGGAGAATGTGAAAATTACATCGACAAAGAATCCCAAGGTTTCATAAAGACTATTACAGTTAAAAGTAATATTGCGTACTACAGCCCAAGTGTAATTTCTCTGATTTGAGTTCAGAATGCATATGTTACATGAAAATTCCTTGTTTTACTGTGCTGTATTCTGTGGCATCTAGTTCCAGTTGGTATGTTTAGGACTGCTTGGTTTATCTGCAACAGTAGTTTCAACAGCAACTAGCTTCAGCTTTCTTTCACTGGTTTACAACTACTATATCTTACCTATAAAATGAAAAGAAATGTCAGTGTAAGGCAAGGTTAGGCTGATGCAGCATCCAAGTGCCTCCCAGCTGTCACAGCTCCACAGCAGCCACCCATTGGTGGGCTACTGGTGTAGGTCCCAGTGCCAGTGGGCGAGTTGGGGAGAAGAAGAGATTGGATTTATACCTGACCCTTCACTTGGACTCTCAGAGCGGCTTACAAACTCCTTTCCCTTCCCCTCCCCACAACAGATACCCTGTGAGGTAGGTGGGGCAAAGAGAGCTCTGAGAGATCTGCTCTTTCAAGAACAGCTCTGATGGAACTTGCCCAAGGTCATCCAGCAGCTACAAGTGGAGGAGTGGGGAATCAAACCCGGTTCTCCCAGATTAGAGTCTGCACACTTAACCACTACACCAAACTGGCATGGCAAGAGGTAGTTGGCTCTCTAAGCAAACCATTTTAACTTAAGAAGTTTCCCCCCCCCCCCAATCAGTGGTGGAAGGTTATGCCAGCAAAAAACATGGTGTAGCCCACAGGCACCCTTGCAAGCAAAAAATGAGAGGCACCCCACTGTCTCAGCTATACCCCAAAGGCCTGAAGGAACACAGGATGACAACTAAAGTTGCATCCAATCACCTCCTTCCTCTGCAGTGGCCAAATCCCTACCCCAGCATCCAATTGCTGCCCCCAGCCCTACAAAAAAACCCAGGCAGGACACCCCAAAACTCATTAGGTAGGGTGTGTGGCATGGGACTCTGTCTCATGTAGTGCCAGTTTGGTGTAGTGCTTAAGTGCACTGACTCTAATCTGGGAGAACTGGGTTTGATTCCCCACTCCTCCAATTGCAGCTGCTGGATGACCTTAGCAAGCCACAGTTCTAACAAGAGCTGTCCTTGAAAGGGCAGTTCTGGAAAGCGCTCTCTCAGCCCCACCTACCTCACAAGCAATGTTTCCTTTAAGCTGTGGAGTCTTGTGAGCAAAAATTCTACTTTGTGAGCCACTGGCATTAACGTTGTGAGCGAGCGATTTGGCAGCTGCATAAATCATTCTGCTCTGGAGCCATCCTTCCTGAGCGAAGACAAAAATGTGTGAGCCAGAGGCTAAAAAACTGTGAGCTAGCTCACACTAACTCAGCTTAGAGGGAACACTGCTCACAAGGTGTCTGTTGTGGGGAGGAGAAGGGCAAGGAGTTTGTAAGCCGCTCTGAGACTCTGAGTGAAGGGCGGGGTATAAATCCAATCTCTTCTTCTTCTAGAACAAATTTAGAGTCCAGTGGCACCTTTAAGACCCACAAAGGTTTATTCAAAGTATTATTGTTATTTAGTTTTCACTTTGCATATCTTGATCATCATCATGTTACATGTTAATTTGCTGTTCATTCTCTGGCTATAATTTTGAACCTTGCCTGCCATTCCAGTGTATTTGATAAAGTGTTCATGCACACAAAAGCTCATACCTTGAATAAACCTTTTGTTGGTCTTTAAGATGCCACTGGACTCTAAATTTGTTCGCCTCCTAAAGTAGTACAGTTTTTCAGGATTTGTTCGGCTTTTGTTGTTGTTGTTGAATAAAATCACAATTAATTCAAACTCTGCAAGGTCCCTTGTGATAGAATTCTCCAACAGAACGTTAACCTCTGATATTAAAAAGCAGACATCCAATCCACTTCAACACACTTAATACATAATATCCCCCTTCAAGATAATGTATAATCTCCACTCTGGAGTACAAGAAACACTTATTTATAACTGAAGCAACTAATGCCAGACAGAGTTCCATTTTCAAGATGCATTCTTTACTTTAAATAGCAGTCTTGCACTTAATGTATCAGTAACAGGGTATGAAAGACTTCCCCCCCCCCACCTTCCACCTTCCCCCTCCCAAAAGCATAGTTACTTAAAGTCCTAATTTCTTGGGAAGGTCGACAAAATATAGACATAAGGAGGCTGACGAAGCCATTCTACCACTCATTTTAACGAGGGCATGCAGTTATGGCTAAACGCTGCACCTTGTGAAATACATTAGGAACTTGATCAGAGATTTTAAAACTGGCCATGCAGTGACTGCGTCAAATGACCTTCTGTTAACCCAAACATATGTTGCAACTTTCTCTACTGCTTGAAGTATGTGCTGTGCAGAGTACAGAGCGCATAGTCTGGGCAGCCAGCACAGGGCCATGTGCTCTACATTTGACTCAGACAAGTCAAGCAAGCGTTGAAGGCTTGTCCCCTTTCCCTTTATAGGTGCAGATGCTAAACATTCCACAAATTACATACAACTTACTGCGGGTACGAAGGCCAGAGCTTCCATTCCCTGGCATTTATTTTCACCGTGCAAATTAATGTTTGTCAATGTTAAAAATAGAAAGAATAGCATAGTATTGGAGAATCAGTCTTTAGGTGGAAATGAGATTACAGACTAACTAAATTGTCAAGACTCGGAAGAAACTGTGATTGTGCCCGCTTTGCAGTTGCAATCAGTTTAATATTTTCTTCTACATTTATTTTGTCTACAAAGGACAGTTTTTCAAAGACTTGCAGGCGGCACGTTCAGGTCAGCACTGCTGCTCACAACGTTTTGTAGGTCCTGTTGTGTTCCGCAGTCAAACTAGTTTTGCCAGGTGCAGGTCAGAGTCTAAAGCAGACCTCAGAGTGTGATATAAATGTGTGCAATACTGTGCTATGGCTGCTGCCAATGCCCACTGGATATTGGCTATAACACTCATTCCTTCCCCATACCAGTTTTAGAACAGGATCTCCTTGTCTCTAATTTGCTGTTCCTGGGCAAGATAATAGAACAGTAGTAGAACTACTCCATGTCTTCCAAAATAACTCATCTGCCCCAGACTTCTTTCAGTCTGGTTTCAGGCCATGCTATGGGTATGAAGGAGGTACTGATGGCCCTAGTTTACAATCTCTGTCTGAATGTAGACAAGGGCTCTGCTTCTTTATTGCTCTTAGAGAATTTATCAACAACTTTTGATACTGTGAACCATACCTTCTTGTTGAGACATTTGGGTAGACACTGGGATTCAGGGAGGTGTTTTTGTTTGCTTTAAATCATTGCTTATGGGCAGGACCCAAAGAGTTGTTGGTGGTGACCAATCATCATTGGTGTGGGACTTGCCTTGTGGAGTTTTACTTTACCTAAAGAGATTCAGCTTTAATATAAACATTTGTTAAAAGCAAGAAACTTTTATCCAACACCACCATTTTGGCCAGTGTAGTTCTTCAGTCTCAAATGCGTCCATTCTTGTAAGGCTTAAGAAAATGAAAACAGTAGAGATGGAGCAGAAGAAAGGATTAAAATAGCATGTTATTGTTTATATAATGCTGTTCAGTAGGCAAATGTAGACTATTTCAGAATGTAGAGCTCTAAAGCTTTAGATAAATTACCATCTGCAACAAAGTCCAGTATGTCTAGGTGACCCAGGCAACTTATCTTGATAAAGTTCAGCAAGGGACAATTTTGGACATCAGTCAAGACTCAACAAGAACAGTTATTTTGTAGATTCCTTGAGGGGAGTTTAAAGGCTGCCTGATGCAACTTGATTGTCAAGTCTCCCAGGTTTTCTATTATTTTGGTTTGGGTTTTTTCACCCATTTCTTTTTAAAAATAATTTTCCCCACCATATATGCTGCGGAGTAAGAATACATAAAATATTCTGGTTTTAACTGGGCTTGATTGCCTAAGAAAATGAAGTGATTTGATTGACCAAGTGCAATGTTACAAATTCATATATACACAAAAATGTTCTTAAAAGGGAGGAGCTGAATAATTACTAGGACAAACTGTGATAATTCAGTTTAAATGAATTGTACACAATTTATGGGGCTGGATCCTGCAAATCTTTTACACTAAAGGTGACATCTTCCCTCAACACAAGAAGTTCTTCCAGAATTGCCTCTTAAACCAAGGTTAGACACCACTATTAGTAGAAAAGATGTATGGTTGTAATTGTTAATCTGTTCCTTAAATCAATCTGGTATGGAGAGCCAGTGTGGTGTACTGATTGAAGTGTCAGACTAGATCTGGGCAATTCAGGTTCCCTCTGTCAAGGAAGCTTACTAGATGACCTAGGGCTAGTCATGTACTCTCAGAATAACTTAACTCACAGGGTGGTTGTTAGGATAAAATGAAAGAGACAAGAGTGATGTAAACCACTTTGGGTCCTCCCCAGGGGATGAACGGTGAGTATAAATGATATAAATATTTAAAAAACAAAGCTACCTTTAATAACAATCTCAAAACTATCATATGAACACCTATAATTAAATAATTTAACAATACAGCATATTTTTATTGCATCCTTCTTCCATGATCGAGATTATTCTAAACTTCTACTCAGTACTCCAATGTCCTGATGAGCTTATGTGATCTGGGAGAAGTTTGACAAAGGGACCATTCCTTGTGGTTTGTATCCTCATTATTATCTGGTAAACAGACAATATATTATTTCTAGATAATGTTGGGTGCACGGAAAAGCAGACAAGACAATAATATCTTTTTTTCTACAATTTTGATGGTTACCATTGTAGCACAAACAATGGTATACAGTTTGTTGCTCCATATTTGAGTATATCGCCACTTTATATATGCATGCTTTTGTCCAAATCCAATTTTTGTCCAAATTCTAACTTTATTTCTTCTTTCATAAGGTGTTATTCTTTTCCCACATAATTATTGGCCCACGACATAGATTAAGTATATAACCATATTAGTCTTGCACTAAGACTACAAAAAGGTTCTCTTCCTTCATTATTCGTATTAAAGTTTATGATCAGAGAGCTTTATATATGCAGTCTCAGGACTGAGAACAGTGTCCATCCTTTCCTTCTTTCCTAAACAAGTTATGAAACAAAGTTCAGTGATTAAGAAGATTTGGATTTCAGATTTCACCGCATCCATGTAATCTTAAACCACAAGGTCTGCCCCCTCTTCAATAAACTGAGAATAACTATGGCGTTTGTACAAGGTTGAGGAGGAACACAAGTGAAAGTAATTTAATGTTCAAACTACAGTATAAATGATTTAAAAACCTGTAAGTAGGCCCACCTTAATACACACCATGGACAATGCTTCTATGGAATTATGGCTCCAATGCATGGTTATCAAACAGTAGCTTTGATAACCCAATCAATTTAGATTGTTGTCAAAGCTCAAGATCATGGAACTAATTTGTCTGGATATATGATCTAAAAAGACTTACAGTCTAGACTTTCCATTATGGGAAAAGGAAGGACTATCACAGGTGCACATGCGGTTAAGATTCAAATCGCATAAAGTCCTCCATTTCATTACAGCAAAGCAAAGACAGAATGTTTGCCTTATTTCTCCACACAGACTTTTAGATCCTCTGAAATCCTTTTGAAAGTTTTACACAGCTTTGGTTCAGTGCCTCCAAATTACCAGCAAGCAATATATATATTCACAATGCTTTCATTTACATTGTTTATTTTGAAGTAGCTTGGTATAAAGATATCATAGGTTTTGTCTCACAGAACAGAGACAGAAGGCAGGCAATAACTTTTTATGGAAGCAGCTTCTGATTGTGAAGGAGATTGCAAGTCTCTTTAACTGCACAGGGCTGCTACAAGTTCTACATAATTCAAAAGCTTACATACTTCACCAACAGAAGTTGGCCCAGTTAAAAGCTTACGTTACCCAATTTTTATGCCACAGTTTTATGCCAAAGAAAGTGAGGCATGACTTGGGTCATCTGTGTGCCCATTTTTAAAGCTTCATTCTTGTCTAAGGGTAAATTTTCAGAATCACATCTCTTACATTTTCTCCTGCATCCTCTTTAGCCAGACTCTTTTACATTTCATAATGGAACCATGTTTAAGATGTAGGTGAGGATTCGAAGAACCAGATCACTAGAGTCACTCATTCAAGAGAGCTTTGTTGTTGTTCAGTCGCACAGTCTGACTCTTCGCGACCCCATGGACCAGATCCCGCCAGGCCTTCCTGTCTTCTACCGTCCTCTGAAGTTTGCTCAATTTCATGTTCGTTGCATCTATGACACTGTCTAACCATCTCATCCTTTGGCGTCCCTGTCTTCTTTGACCTTCAATCTTTCCCAGCATCAAGGTCTTCTCCAGTGAGTGCTCCCTTCTCATTTTCTTAGGACCAACAGAAATCACCTATTCCAGGCAGAAAACCGCTAGTGAATGAGGGTAGATTTCCAAAGTAGAATTTTATATGATTTGATGAGAGATTTATGTATAGTACGTGTTGCTTGAAGAAAATAAAAAACAGTGACAAAATTAAGAACTCTTGTGCAACTCATACTAACGTTAAAACAAACCCCTTTAAATTAAAAGTTGTACAACAAAAATCCTCTATTTTTCTACCATTTTTGTTCCAATTCCATTCAGTGATTAAAATGACTCCAAACTGTGTTCCATGAATCACGAAAAATATTAAGAAATTCTCAGACCTTAATTTAGATACTGACATTTTGAACAACAAAATGAGGCAAATATAAACACTTCATTTTCAGCAGGTTAGTTCTGTACCACTTCTGCACAAGTGAGAAGTGCAACATCGACAGTAATTTAATGTAAGCCCTGCTCTTCTTCTTTTTTGCCTCAGTGAACTAAGTGCAACCCCATCTGTCATGGAATGGGGTATAACCAAACAGATTTAAAAAAAATCCTACTCAGACCTTGCTGACATCATGTACTTAGGCAATCATTGAGTAAACAACCAAACAGTGTAGTTCTAATGCCACAGCAGATAACCATCTTGAACTTTCAGCAATAAAAACAGAATTATGTAAGGAACTTTTAACCAAATAGATACTGGAAATGGCTACTAGGTGGTAAAAAATGTAATTATGTACCTGACAAATAGAATGGCTCTTTTGAATTGCAAGACATTGTGTTTATTTTGGAATGTCAAAAGATTAAAGTATCTTTAGGAAACTTGAAAAATGTAACAGAGATACAGATTTCTAACTTTATTCAAAATCTAAAAGCCTCAACACTGAAATACAGTATGCATTCAGTAAACACTGTCATACAGTTCATTGCCGGTTCAGAACTTCTTAAATTTGCATCGAGCCGCCCAAGCCTTAAGGTCAATGAATGGGGCCTTCTTGCGTGGACCAATCTTTTCTGAAGGTAGGAACTCCTGAGAGATCCTGTTCAATTGCTGCCCCCAGATTATGGAGCACTCCCCACCATGAGCTGAGACTTATGCCATCCCTAAAGTAAACTAGATATGTATTTATTTTGGAAGGCTTCTGAACAACATTTTATGCTTGTGGATTCTCTGCTCCAAGTTAATAGATGTTATACTGCTCTGGTTGGTTTCAGAGCCCTTTAGGGTTTGTGTATTTTTATTAATTTAACAACTGCAAGCTACCCCAGATGTCCCTAGTGCATGGGAAATTATTATTCACACTATAAAACTGTATTAATGCAGGAAAAGTGACCTTCCAAATTGCACAAAGAAAATGTAATATTTCTTGTTATGCACAACTATCTTCAACATAAAGATCCTTCTCTCAAATTAAAAACAGCAACCAAAAGACACTCTTTAAAACCTTTTATTTTTAATAATAAAATGGGAGGAACACTTCAATATGTATATCAGCAGCATATTATTTTATGGACAAGCATACACAGAGGGCACATAAAAGTTAGTTCTAGCTAACTCCCTACTGAAATTGCAAATCAGTGGGCACTGCTTCCAAACTGGACTTGGTTGCAAGTAACCTTGCTGCAGCCATTATTAGAATGCATACAGAGTTTACTCCTGTGCCATCTTTAAAGGAGAAGTGCCTTGGAGAAAGGAACTATATTAAACTTGCAGTGACAGAGGACATGGTACATTCCATGCTAGGTATTTCATTTCACTGCTAGCTTAACAGCTAGAAATGACAGTGTCCCAACAGTGTCCCATGCACTAATTGTATGTTGGACTCATATAATTTAAAAGCAATTAACCGACAAACTACAAGTACAAAAATCAGGACATAAACCAGCATTCCAAACACGTCATAAATAATGCAACTTTATGTAGGTATATACGCATATAATACCCAAACACCTTCTATGTGTTACTACTTTATATTTCCTCCTTAGTAAGCATTTTATTTTGTTGAAAATTTCATTATGAATAGAAACAGGTTGTGTTTGGCAATCTCCATTTAGTATCACAGGTTTACTTATTTCTATCCATTAGGATCTACAATGAAATCAAGAACGTCAATCCACAGCAGTGGCTGCAATAAAACATAATTATCAAGTAAAAGACTAAATATTAGTTATCCCAAATGCCCCCTGAAACAACCTGTATGAAGCCCAGAATTGAGGGAGAAAGGTAGGCCCAACCTGGAATGGAGATTCCAAGTACGTAGCAGCACTGAGCAGACCCTTCTTTGCTTGACCATTCACTACACTTCAGATAACAACCTGAATGAATAGGCGGGCTTATCTAGAGGGAGATTGCCTCTGATATCCCAGCAACCCAGACCACCTGGGACTTTAAAGATCAAAATCTGAACTTGAACAAGGCCTAAAAACCAACTCATATGGATGTAAAATTAGAACTTACAAATTGGGGACCTGCAAGAATCACAAATCCTTTTCGGGGGGGGGCCTCGCTGGGTACCCACTTATCAGCTAGCCCACCTGCCTGCCACATCAGCTCTCATTCACCCTCTCCCTCTGTCTCCCACACCAGCCCCCGGGGATGGGCCACGTGCAGCCCTCCATAAACTGCCACCACTGCTAGGAGGATGGTTGAGGCACTGTTGAACCCCCACCTCATCGGAAGGCTTGCATCCTCAGATCAGGGTTGCCCCATGGTTACCTTACATGGGGGTGACTCGCCTGTCAGCAGGAAGTCCAACTAGTACATCTGTGGGCAATGGGATGGGACTATGCTGTCTGTACTTGTGCAGCCATTTAAAAAGTGTTTGGAATTTTTCTCCAAGCCTGGCTGTCCCCCCCAAATTTGTAGAAAGATCTCCTTTCTCTGTCTATGGTCCTAATCCCTGGATTTAACCATTTTCAGATTGCTCCCAGGGCAACAGCATTCTAGATTAGCCGTTGTATCCAAACACAGCCCCATATACAGCAACCCAGAGGTGTCGAACTCATTTGTTACAAGGGCCGGATCTGACGTAAATGTCACTATGTTGGGCTGAACCATGTGTGCCATAAAACATAATGGCAGGTACAGGAGATATAAACTGCAAGAACAGCAGCTGGTAAGCTCTGAGTTGGTGTATCCTCATTGCAAGCCCTCATGCGTTGGGACGGAGGTGCAAAGGAAAACCCGCATGGGCGGACTGAACAGCCAGCAGTGCAGCACTGGGCAGATGCTCCTACACTGCCTGACTGCTGCAGACAAAGCTGTTCCGCCATGCTGAAGCCACAATTGGGGTGGCTCCCCCCACTCCCCCCTGAGCAGTCTCCAGTTCCCTCCCTTACACTAGATGCTTGCGGGCCACATAAAAGCCCTGGACAGGCCAGATCCAGCCCCCAGGCCTTATGTTTGACACCCCTGCAACAACCTGTTCTGGATAATATCCAGAAATGTAACGGCAACCAGATCCTTAAGGGTACATGTAGTATACCAGGCTAAACTGATAAAAAGTACTGCTGGATTAAACTGTCACCAGGACACCTCACATGCCGTGAACCCAGATCTCTTGCCCTATCAAAACAGATTAGATACTTAATCTGCGACCAACCTATCGCCCAACCCATAACACCTCCACCTTATCTCGATTAAACTAGTTTTCTCACCCATATCCAATTTATCAGCAATCTCAGGCACTGGCTCAGGACCTTCACAGCCTCTCTGAGATATGATGAAAAGGAAACAGAGGTGGAAGTTATGCACATGTCGATGACACTATGACTCAGAATCCCAGGATTTGGGGATCTCAACCATCCTGATTGCTATAGCAGCCCAAATGCAACTTGAATTCCATCAGTTTGGGGTTTTTTTAATAATGTCAATGCATACACAGAGTTTTTGATTTTACTTTTTGCTGGTGATTTAATCCCAAAATGGTTTTCAAAAACGTTGCTTAACACCAATGTTAATATTGTTAGGCCAAATGGAAAAGCCACTGGAAAAGAAACATAGGTATTTTACAAGTAGCTGCAAGAATGTTAGCGGCAAGTTACTGAAAACAGTCCAACACACTGCTAATTGATACATGGTTTAGGAAGTGCTGGCTAATTATGGTAATAGATGAGACTGCAGTTTACAAACAAATGAGATGGGAGAAGAAATATGAACAGTCATGCTTTACGCAAAGATGATTGTTAATCTAAATTACTGGAATTGAGTTAAACTGGAGGAACTGATGAATATTGCAGTTCTAAACTACATTTAAATGGATTTATTTATTTATTTATCTATTTTGGGGATTTTTATTCCACCCTCCCCAAACACGCTCAGGGCGGATCACAACAAATCAAGTCAAAGACTAGTTACAATAAAATCATGTTCATAAAAAACAAACAATAAAATTGGTAGCAGCAAAATAAATCTGTTGGGGCCACAAGGTGGAATCAGATGGGCCCTTTCAGCAGGTTGGGAACTAAAGGAGAGAGGCCAACTGAGGTGGATGCCCGCTGCCTCAACCAAGGGAAGAACAAACTTTTAAAAATTTAAATATGACATCACTTATTTATGTTTTATATTTGTAAGCTATGGATGTTTTTGGTCTTTGTTAAAGGAAAGTAATGTGAAGAAGGGTTGGTTTTTATACCCCACTTTTCTCTACCCTAAGAAGTCTCAAAGAAGCTTACAATCAACTTCTCTTCCTCTCCCCACAAAAGACACCTTGGGGAATTTCACATTACCCTTTTTAAGCTGTTACTGTACCGTCTTGGAGTAAACCGGTACAGGGATGGCCATTTCACACAGCCTTTCCCCTAGTGGTAAGGAGCCGTCTCTGAAGCAGTTTGGCATTTCAGACTGCGCTACTGTGTTTTCCCACCCTTTTTTGCCCGCGTGGGCGATCCTCGTCTTTTTTTAACGTTCTTTTAAGAGCGCTATAGCGCTATAACACAACACCAAAACAGCACAATAGCAACCCCACTGGAATACCTGGACTCCATTGAGATACATGAGATTGGGGGATTTAAAAATAGGAAGTGGAAGCTTGGGAACGCACAATTTGAGAGCATTTTTTTAACGCTAGCTCCTTCCCAGCTTGCAAACAGCATCCTCCTCTTGATGGCCAGCATTTCGGGATGCCATGCCTCCAGGGGGAACCTGGGTATCCCCTGTACTTTCAGCCAGTGTTCCCTCTAAGCTGAGTTAGTGTGAGCTGGCTCACAGTTTTTTAGCCTCTGGCTCACACGTTTTTGTCTTAGCTCAGGAAGAATGGCTCCAGAGCAAACTAATGTACGCAGTAGCCAAATAACTTGCTCACAATTCTAATGCCAGTAGCTCACAAAGTGGAATTTTTGCTCACAGGACTCCACAGCTAGAGGGAGCATTGCAGAGTTACAATTTATCTCCTGCCTACAGATAACAGTTCCCAGGCATATAGCGAATGCTGTGGAAGGAGGACTCAATGACATTGTACTCCATTGAAATCCCTGTTCTCCCTAGATGTAGTGATCTCATGTATCTCAGTGGTCCAGGCATTCCAATGGGGTTGTTATTGTGCTGTTTTGGTGTGTTATAGCGCTATAGTGCTCTTAAAAGAACGTTTAAAAAAAAGACAGAGATGGCCCACGCGGGTGAAAAAGGGTGGGAAAACCACATCATCGGAGGAAGCGCTACGGGGGCATTTTACACAGCATCCTGTGGCGCTTCAGGAATGGTATAGAAAATTGAACACCGCTTGGAAGCAGTTTGCAGGTAAAACAGCTCAGGAATGCTTCCCTAACGGGACGGGAGCATTTGTGTCTGAAAGGGTCAATATATTCCGTTAAGGAACTGTTACTAAAACGGTTCTGTCTGAAATGTCAGTACAGAAACCGTTAATGAACAGTTCCTGAAACGGAACATATTGGCTGTCTGAAATTCCCCCTTGTGAGATAAGTGGGGCTGAGAAAGTTCTCAGATAACTTTGACTGGCCCAAGGTTACCCAGCAGGCTGCATGTAGAGGAATGGGGACGCAAACCCGATTCTCCAAATCAGAGTCCATCGTTCTTAACAACTGCACTACGCTGGCATACATGTATTAATATTCTAAAGGTTTATAATAAAGAGTTTTTAAAAATGTAATTCTTCTTCAAGCCTAAACCCCAATTCATTTTTATAGATTACAATATATTCACTAAACTTTTTTTTTTTTGCATAACATGGGTAAATACCCTTTCATTCAAAATGAATTTTGCATCAGTATTTAATGCTAAACGAAATTCTGATGTGAACACTGCTTGTGAAATGAAATGTATTTTAAATCTTTTATCACTGTGGGAAGGTGGAATGGCTGATTCTGTTATCAGTTTTGTTCACCTTGACAGAAACACCATTGTAGTCAGGTCTGAAAGATGTGAAGCACCTTCATCAGCCCTTGAAACAGACACTTGCCTGGAAAACAATGTGCACAGAGTCCCGAATAAGAATGAATCCCCTGCCTTTTCTGACCCATAATTTCCATTTAACATGAGCTGTTCAAGACAGCAGCACCAGCTGCCTGCTTTGTTGACTCACAGCCAATTTAACACAGCTAGTCAATTTTGCTCAAATTTCTTGTCAAATGACCAAAATGTGCAAACATTTGCAAGAGGGGCCTCAATAGGGGGTGACTACACTGCCTTGTGGCCTGAGAAAATACATATTGTGCCATGTTAAATGTGCCACGCTATTTGATTCCTTCATTTCAGCTTTATCCATAGCCCTGGATAGTGACAGAACAGTTTCTCTCCTGTTAAATGGAAGGAGACGTTATGCTACCACACACGGAGTTTGGAAAGGAGGAAGTTAACACAGCGAGGACTTTGGCGTTTTCCAGACTGCCCTAATGTTCTATTTTCATTCTCCTGTGTTATTGTTTTTTCTTGTGTCCAGACAGCTTCATTAACATCCCTATGCTGTCCCTGTTTTTCCTTGCCCCCCCCATTCTTTCCTAAACTAGGTTTTCCCGTAATTCTTTTTCCATTGCAGAATGAATTCGCGAGATAGCCTGTTGCTTGGAATCTGAATATTCCCCCCCCCCACCTCGTGGATTGCCACCTAAACCCACCCAGAAAGGGCAGGTTTGGGCAGTGAGCTTTTTTTACTTTTTAATTTGCATGCCAGCATTTCAATGTTTCAGCACTGGAGAGTGCCTGTGCTGAAACAAAAAGTTCAGTCCTACTGGGAGGCCTGACACCAGCAGCCAGCCATTGCTTCCTTACCATTTCTTCATTCACACTCAAGAGCAAATTCTAGAATGTTCCTGGGCGCCATTTTCAAATACATTTTTGCAGTGCATGCAGCCAGCCTAAAAGCATGCAGTTGAAGGAAACAAGCTGTTGTGAGTCGTGGACCTGATGCAAGCCAAGTAAAGGAATTCAAAAATGTGTGTGAGGGAGAACAAACAACAGAGGATGCTCAAACGTGGGGGGAAATGCAACCAATAAGAAGTGCGAGACGTACACCAGGTATGACTCTCAGGTTTGGAGTGGTGGGCGGGGGAATGTAATTGTAACAGGATTTCTCTGGCTCCTTGAGGCAGCTGAAGCACTGCAATTCTTCAGCGCAGTGCAAAAAAATGCATTGTTAAGAAAGGAACATAACGAAGCAACAGCTGAACAACCACTAACGGGTTGATGAAAAGATGAATAATCTACTGAAAAACTGGCTCCTGGCAAGCTACCATCTTGCTAAATAGAGAGTTGTTCGGTGCTGGTTGCATATAAGAAAGAATTGCAAGGTTTAGGATGGTAGCCAACCAAATGACTGAAGTCAAACATTCCATAAAATAAAGAATGTCAAAGATCCATCAATATGGTTGCCCAAGACCCACAAATGTCACACTGAGCTTTGGTGGCACTTCGGGCTACAAGACACAGTGTGACATGGGGATACGGCTCCACTTCTCCTTCCCAATTTGGGGCTTGTTCGTAGCTCAGTGAGGTATTTTGCTGCATTCTGAGTGAATCTGAGGCCATAACGCCATCAGGCAACCCTCTTACCCTTTCCAGGGCTAGTACTGTCAACGCACTAGGCAGCAGTGGCATAACTGTGCACCTCCTATTAAAATACACAAGCTCTCAGACTACACAGATAGTGGTCTACATTTTAATAGTTTCCCTGCTTCAGCTGTCTGAAAGCATTTCCTTGTTTCCCAGCCCCAGAGCAGCCAAAGACACACACATTTGGGGAGTAGTCTCCCCTTGAGTTATAACAACCATAACAACATTAAAGTAGTCCTGCATGGATAGCATTGCTATGTATTTACCTTTATTTTTAAGAAGTTCTGTAACTACTTGGGTGTAAAAGGTAAAGGTTCCTTTGCTCGAAAGCCAGTCGAATCCGACTCTAGGGTTGCGGTGCTCATCTCCGTTTCCAAGCCGAAGAGCCAGCGCTGTCCGAAGACGTTTCCGTGGTCATGTGGCCGGCATGACTAAACACCAAGGCGCATGGAACGCTGTTACCTTCCCACCGAAGTGGTACCTATTTATCTACTTGCAATTTCTTGCTTTCGAACTGCAAGGTTGGCAAGAGCTGGAACTAGAGATGGGAGCTCACTCCATCATGCGGCACCCGGGTCTCGAACTGCTGAACTACTGACCTTCCACAGCCTGCAGTTCAGCGTCTTAACCACCTGAGCCATCGCAGCTTGGTTGTACTCGTGAATAAATGAAAGCGAAGAACCCTTTTTGTTCTCATTCCTATGCATTTATTATTTGCATTAAACAGCTCCTTTTAAGAACTGCCTACAGCTTCTAGAAGTATGTAAGAAATTATAATTTAATGTAATCTTTTGTAATTAACATAACAGTTGCTACAATAAATTAATACACACATTTGACCATTATTTAACTAGACCTGAGCATATTCAACCAACCAAGATTTTCTGACCAGTCAAATGGCCAACCCATGACTATTTAAACAGCATATCCTTAATTCATACCCATATTGCTTCTGTGCCCAGGGCAGGTGCTGTTCAGGGTGGACAGGCCACTCAACACGTTTGCCAGAAGCAGAGTTCGAAACCTGAGATGTTAGGAAGCACCCCTCACCAAAGTATGCAGTGACATGAAAACTTACAGATCCTATTCATTTGTCACTATCACAGACACATAAAATAAGTGCCTCAGTAAACCCTTAGTACTAAGCCACATTCTCATTCACTCTCGACCATTTCAGAGCCATTCAGCATGCATTAAGTTATGGTGGAGTGGAACCAGATGCAGAAAAACATGGTAACCCCTTATGGAATTTATATCCCACTTTCTCAGATCAGGGACCCAAAGTGGCTTTTCACATCACTCTCCCCTCCTCCGCTTAACCCTCACAAGAACTACCATGTGAGGGTAGGTTAGGCTGAGAGGTTGTGACAGGGACTAAGGTCAACCAGTGGGCTTCCATGGCTCAACAGGGGACGTGAACCCGGCCGTCCCAGGTCCTAGTTCAACGCTTTAAGCACTACACTAGGCCAGCCCTCTTTTCGTCCCTGTGACATGCAGTAATAGAAACAAACACCACATTGTGCATGACTTCACACACACACACACCCCCCACAGCTCACAATATGGAACAGGAGTGAGGAAATACACCACAAAATAACACCCTGTCACATATCTATTACTACATCATGCATAAGAAGAGGCGGGAGAACCTGGGGTTGCCATTTTTGGCAGCAACCCACCATTCTCCATCACACCCACTTCACAATCACAAAGTGACCCAGATCAGGTTATGAAAGTTACCCCTTTTGATGACTGAAATTTCATTCCTTTTTAGATTTCAAATGTCTTCCAGCTATTTGGACTATTGAAATTCAAATTTATTACGGTCAAGACAAGCAGGGTTAAAATACAACTTTAACAACTAATACATAAAATTTAAAACCACAACGCTAATAAAATTCATACTTCAGCCTTCAGCCTTTTCTTAGACAAATGGTTCCGCTTTCTAAGAGGCAGTGCACAACACCTTGCCACCGCATAAGACACAGGTTTTTGACTGTCTTCTAAGAGGTATATCCGAAGAATTTCAGGGTTGGCCCGGCAGTTGGTCCCCTACCTTGACCGCGATGACCTGGCCACAGTGATCCATGTGACGGTCACCTCGAGGCTAGACTACTGCAACGCTCTCTACATGGGGCTGCCTTTGTCGCAGATCCGGAAGCTGCAGCTGGTGCAGAATGCTGCAGTCAGGCTGCTGATGGGTCTTTCTCGGAGGGACCACATTCAGCCTGTGCTGAAAGCGCTGCACTGGCTGCCGATAGTGTACCGGATCCGCTTCAAAGTGCTGGTTCTTACCTATAAAGCCCTATATGGCCAGAGTCCAGCCTACCTGATGGACCGCCTTGCACCATATGTTCCCCCAAGAACACTACGGTCGGGGGTCCAAAATTTGTTGGTCATCCCGGATCCCAAGGATGTTAAACTAGCTGCAACCAGGGCCAGGGCTTTCTCAGTGGCGGCTCCTACCTGGTGGAACGGGCTCCCGGGGGAGTTCCGGGCCCTGCAGGACCTTATGTAGTTCTGCAGGGCCTGCAAGACGGAGCTCTTCCGCCAGGCCTTTGAGTAGGAGCTGCCACCCCATTATACCACCACCGTCAATGTATCTTAAAGGATGCAGCAACGAGGCCCGAGGAAGAACCGGGAAACGGTACAAGATCTGATGCCGTCGTCATTGGACATGTACATTAGGGGAATACCATCTGGAACTGTGGAGTTACCATCTTGGACTTAGGACATTAGTAATGGATTGAGTACTGTGGTTTTAATGTTGGATGTTTTATTATGTTTTTATATGTTTTATATATGGCATGGCTAATGGCCTTCCCTTGTTAGCCGCCCTGAGCCCACTGGGGAAAGCGGGATATAAATATGAAAAATAAATAAATAAAATCAACATAATATTGTAATGGCTTAAATCTAGAAAGTAAGGGAATAAGTATCTGGAATCTTTCTTCTTGATAATATTCACAATGTAAGAGTATATGTGCAATTGATTCAACCGTGTTACTCAAACAAGAACAACATCGTCGCTGCACAGGCTGTTGAGAAAATCTATTCTGTACGACTGCAGATGGGAATGCATCAAAACGTGCACCTGAGAAAGCCCACCCGTACCTCTCACAGGTGATATCTGAGAGGCATGAGGGTACTGTATAACTTGGTCCTTTTTGCAAACTCCTATGGCTTAAAGGAAGTATTGCCTCATCGTTTTGGGACTCTATGGCCCCTGCCACACGGCAGAAAAAAACACGCCCAAAGTGCGGCTTTTTAGAGACGCACCAACAGACATCTGTCGCGCGGGGCACATATCCCGAGCCGCCGCACAGTTGCTCCCCGGCACGATCAGATGCCGGGGAGGAAGCCACCGACGGGAGACCGAGGCAGCCAGCTGCGCATGCGTGCGCATGCGCAGTTCGGCCAGGAGCCTCAAATGCTCCTGACGACGGAAGCGCCGGCGATCCCACGGCCGCGCTTGCTGCGGCGTTTCAGGTAAGTCCTTCTCTTTACTTGGTGTTTTTTTTGCTCCGCAGCACTGGGCCGTAGGGACGGATCAGGGACGGGTGCGCGCCGATTCCCAGATGTTGCGGCTTTTGTCAGTTAACCTTTGAGCAATTAAAGCTTCCGCTTTATTCATATTTGGACTATTACAAGCCCCCAAATCATGTCCACCTGGGGGGCTGGCTAAAGTCAGTGGCTGACAAATTTTGGCTGACATCTGCAACTGGCCGAAGTTTGTGATCGCCAAAACCCAGTGACATCAGCACCCAAAGTGCCAGTGAAGTTCACCGAAATCCCTCTTCTCAGATGGACATGGTGGCTTGTCTCTCTTGCACTAACTTCAAAAGCGCCAGTGAGGTTTCTTGCTTCTTCCCAATGTACGTCAAGGAGAACCTGGAGACATGCAGGCAGGGGCTGCTGTCCCTAAATTAAGAAACAGTTCACAAAAGCAAACACAATCGTACACCACTGACTGACATGCCTAAACGGAGGTTTCAAAATGGAAGCTTCACTCTAAAAGGGGGGGGAGTGTCATCATCCCTTACAATTCACATTGCCTACACACACACCCCAAAAATGGGGGGGGGATTCTGTTGCAACAATTTTTTCAGCTGCCAGTACAACAGGCTTTGATCAAGACATGCTATTCCCATTCTGTATGCACACAATTATATTTAAATGGATATAGGCTAGTAAAATGGGTGCAAAAAAAGACAAGAGACAGAGAGCAGGTTTGCTCCTTGCTAAAGTCTGAAATTGCTTTACAATAATCTTGGGCAAGAAAATGGTCTCTCTTCTCTCCAAGAGATGTTTTCAGTTGAAGCTGAACATTCAGGTGTATGAGACGGCCTGGTACTTTAGATGAAGACCCAAAGGATTCTTTTCTGTGGCATGTACGTCAATGAATTCCTAACAGAGGTCTTGCAATGAATGGCACACACGGTCATGAGCTGTAACTATAAATATATGTGGTTACCAGCTTGCACCAGCTCAACCCAGAATTGCCCCCAAGCTGTCCTTTACCCACATCTGTAACAACTGATCAGAGACTGCAAAGTCAACAAGCAGTTTTGAGGTTGTCAATTTATGGAGCACATCTTCCTTCTACGGCTCCTGGCAAGGGGAAATCCACAATTCAGGTTACACGCTGCAGAGTCCCACTGTCAACTTCAACAGGACTCCTCTCCCAACTGTACTTCAGAGCAAAGGTTTCATAAAACAAACCTTACAACTTTTCAAGCACCTGGTGCACCATACAAAGCCAATATTTGCTAAAGGATGTGGCAATCCGGTCACCCCTCTCCCTCCCCCCCCCTTGCCTTTTTACCAGCTACAGGACAAGCAAACAGGGCAACTTTTTCCTTGGCACGAAGCGAGAGATGGGTGGGAAACAACCACACTTGCTAAACTTTATCCTGCCCTGCAAGCCAGATAAGGAAGAAGAAACAAGCAGCAGCCTATATAGCACCTAGCCGCAAGAGGGAACGCAGCACAGTCGCCAGCATGAAACAAGAGCCGGGCAATGACATCCCCCCCCCCCAACATACAGGGGATCTCTCCAAGAAGCCTGTTGTTTGCCTTCAGTTCTATTGAACGCTTTGTGCTTACCAGGAAGGGGGGGGGGGAGACCGCCGGTCATTTAAAAAGCCCCGTCCTTGAATACTCGCGCCCACCCCACCAGTGTTCCCTCTAAGGTGAGTTACTGTGAGCTAGCTCACAGGTTTTTAGCCTCCAGCTCACACATTTTTGTCTTGGCTCAGGAAGGAGGGCTCCAGAGCAAACCAATCTATGCAGTAGCCAAGTTGCTCGCTCACAACTTTAATGCCAGCAGCTCACAAAGTAGAGTTTTTGCTCACAAGGCTCCACAGCTTACAGGGAACATTGCGACCCCACCCCTGTGCTTTGAAACTGCAAAAGGCGCTCTCGCAGCCGCCGCCCCCCCCCCCCCCCCGCCGCGGGCGCGCCCTGTGTCGGCGGACCCGCCAGATTTCGGCAGGGCGCCCACAGAAGGGGGCGGAATCGGGAAAGGGGGAGGGAAGAGACTCCCACTCACTGGAGCTGAAGCGCGCGAGCTGCTGCTGCTGCGGCGGTGGTGATGGAGAAGGAGGAGGAGGACTTTTGGCGAGCAGGAGGAGAAGGCGGTGTTGGTTGGTGGTGGACTGCCAGGAGGGGACCCTGCGGCTGGCCCAGGCACGCACAGACAGCAGCAAGCCCCCGCGGTCAGAGGCCGGACCTGGCAGTCTCCCGCAGAGATACCACGGAGTCCAAGCCCCCCCCCCTCCACCACGTGGGCAGCCTGCCTCTCTCGTAGCCCCGCCCCGCGCCTGGCTGGCTCGCCTTCTCACGCCCCTCTCCACGGGCAGCTCTCTGCACAGGCCAGCCCGCCCACTCCGTCTGGCCAATGAGAGGGGGAGGCGGTGGTGGCCACCCGGCCAGTGGAAAGGACGGCTTTCTCCTAAAAGCGAGGAGGGGGTGGGGGTTGAGGTTCGATTCGAAGATGATGCCGGGAGGGCAAAAGCGTTTGCCTGGAGGCCGTTGCACTCGCACGATCTCTCGTCCACCCGTGCAGCGCCACGTGCTCCGCGAAGCACTGGCAGAGCGACCGATCGTTGCTTTGGACGGGTTATCCCGGGTTAAACGAGCGGGGGCCAGCGCAAAGTGTCAGGCGGTTGCCGCCATACCATCATCTTTTGCCCCAGACCGCCTGGCGGCTGAACGAGACCCCAAAGTGAATCGAGCAAGTCTGTTTGATAGATATTTTAAAGCGATGGGGCAACTGTGGGGTGCAAGCTGTGTTTAGTGCAAATCCGATCTAAATTTGACTGTCGTGGACCTACCTTTCAGGGCGAGTCTGCATCTAGCATTCGTTCCGCGTTTTCTCAAGTGCAGCTCAAAACCACGGTGAAATATCTCAACGTTGTACGTTGTACTGACTGCAAAGTCACCCCTTGAACAGCCATAAAACGACCATAAATCTATGCAGAAGGTACCATAAAATCCGATGATCAGAGGAAGCTAAAGCCGCATGCAGTGTGGAGGCTACCATAAAATCCGATGATCAAAGAAAGTGACAGTAGCATGCAATGCAGAGGAGAATTTCTGTTCCAGTGTGGCTTTCATAAAACAAGGGACAAGCCAATGCGGAATCAGCCTCAGTAAGGCTGCGGTCACACACACCAAATAATCCACTTTCCAACTGGATTTTGCCAGCTGACACAGTAAAATCCAGTCAGAAAGTACATTGAAAATGGGTTATGTAGTGTGTGTGACCACAGCCGAAGTATGCATAGAATTGGGCTAGTTCAGGGGTGAGGGTGCTTGTGACAGGCTGCCCTCTGATGCAGGGTATACAGCCTTCGGTTTAAACTCTGCTCATTTTAGGGTTGCCAGCTCTGGGTTCAGAAATACCAGGATATTTTGGAAGTGGATCCTGAGGAAGTTGTGGTTTGAGGAGGGGAGGGACTTCAAGGGGGTATAATGCCATAGAGTCCACCTTCCAAAGCAGCCATTTTCTCAAGGTGAGCTGATCCCTGTTGCCTGGAGATCAGTCACGATAGCTGGAGATCTCCAGCCACCACCTGGAGGGTGGCAACCTGAGTCCATCTACTTTTGGGGAAAAACTTTTTAAAAATATAGTTGCTGGGGAGCTCTGTCTCCTCAGTTGTTGCCCAGTTTCCCACATGCTCTGCAGCAACTTCTGTACGCAGATAAGTTAAAGACACACATCCAATTGGTCTAAAAATATTTCTCCATTAGAACTTCAATCAGTTCTTCAAATGGTGCAACCAACTTAGAAGGATTACGGTGCTTATTCTCTCAGTCAAAATTCTTCTTGTCCTGAGAAATCAGACACAAGCAGACTGCCAGTGTTTAGGCTGGGAAGGCTTCATCCATAGCATTATAATCCTTTCGAGTAAATCTTGCTCAGTGTGGTAAAAACCTTTGATGTACTTCAGATTTTAACATACTTTCCCCTCCCTTCTAAATGCCCTCTCAGGGATTCTATACAGCAGCATTAAAACAAAAAATCCTGTTACTCCCTTATGTAAGTTGGAATTCTGTGCCTAAGCCCTTTCTCATTTTCTGTCTGAACTAATCAGTTTATCCCTTTCTAAAAAGAATCCAGAAAAACCAATGCTGCTTCTTTCTAACCAGTGGTTTAATTCCCCTTTCATCTGTGAGACTGCAAGCAATCCCTTAGGAATTCATTCTCTGTTCTCCCTCCAGTCACATTTCATGCCATATTTATCACTATTGGTTTTTTTCCTCTAGTGGGAGAGAATCTATGCTTTTTCTAGCATTGTTTATTAGTATTATAAAAGGGGAGACCTGTAAGGACTCAAGGGGAAGGATAAACCCCCCAGCCCCCTTCTCAGATCTCGCTATGCATCTTCTCATCCTTTTCCTTCACCCACCCTCCTGTCCGATATCCCCCACACACACTCCAACCTGCTAACTTGGTCACTTTCCTTCCCTCCTCGTGCCTTCTTGCTCAGTCTTCCTTCTGCCTGCCCTCTTCCCTGCCTGCCTATCCATCTCTCCATAGAGAGCCAGCTTGGTGTAGTGGTTAAGAGCCGCAGACTCTGACCTGGAGAACCGGGTTTGACTCCCCACTCCTCCACATGCAGCCAGCTGGACGACCTTGGGTCAGTCACAGTTCCCTCAGAGCTGTTCTCTCAAGAGCAGTTCTCTCAGAACTCTCTCAGCCCCACCACAGGGCGTCTGTTGTGGGGAGAGGCAGGGAAGGAGATTGTAAGCCACACCGAGACTCCTTCAGGTAGTGAAGAGCAGAGTATAAAAGCAACTCCTCTTCATAGTGGCCAGTATGCAAAGGGAAGGAGAAGAAGGGAAGTCAAACTGGTACCAGTTCCAATTTCTCCTCCTAGCCTTCTTCATGGGGCCACCACATAGGGACACCTGAACTCTATGGGTTGGATCCAACCAGCTTTTCCAGTGATACAAAGAGTAGGGGGGGGGTCTCCTTAGACCATCATCATAGGACAAAAGCCATGTGGAAGAGGAGCTTTAACTAGCAAAGGAATTGGTATAAACTGAAGAAGCTAGCTGGCTCCAGTTTTTTGTGTATCTGCTCATGTGCAGCCATTGTGCTTACTGTTTTGTTGTGTTTTTACTCCCACCATTTTCTAAGAAAACAGATTTTTTTTCCTTCTTATCCAGGGGGTTCCTCTGTGTTGGCATAACCTTAAATTGAAGCCATAGCTGACCACATTGTGCAGATATTTTTAATAATTCATGTACCACAGCATAATCAAGGAGATTAACAATATGGCAACAATACAAAAAGAAATCTCAAGCTTTGAAAGATTAAACATCAAGCGTGACAAGAAAAGTGTAAACCATCCCACTGGCAGCAAAGTTTGCAAATAAAAGTAAGCTTTCTTAAACTTCCAATGTTAGAGGAGCAGAGATATCTCTTGACTCATCTTCTGTGTAGGGTGCTCCTTAAGGGAGGTGCTGACACTGCTGTGTGTTTCCAGTCAGTCTCACCTCAGAGAAAGAAAGAAAATTAAGCACAGCATCATCACCTGCTCTCATGGGACAAAGAGAACATGCATTTTAATGTATGTGACACCTAGGTTGTTTAAAGCTTGAGGAGGGATGGCCAGCATGTTGAACTAAAGTCACATAATAAGCCAGTGCACATTGATTGGTTGAAGAAGGACTCCTGTTAAAAGCTGAGACACAGCATTTTGCAATATCTGAGATGTTTTCTAAGGCACACCCACCCAGATAATTTTGCCGCAACCTACAAGGGAACTTACAAGTACTTAGATTTCAGTACTCAGATTCTTGTTAGCAGGGGTCATTTCATAGAAAAAGAGGTGCAGGAGCTCATTAGTATAGCTTATTAGCATAACTTATCTGCATATGCCACACACCCTGACATCACCAGAAGTGTGTCAGAAGGCAACACCCGCCGCTCAGGCTCCACTGGACTGTTTTGGACTGCTAGCTATTGGGAGGTGGGGGAACGCGCAGATCTACCCTCACAGAGGAGGGAGAGCTTGTACCTGAAGGCGGTAATGAGGGCTCTGTAAAAACATTATTATTGCTGGTTAGGGGCTAGCTGAGGTTGAGAATTAGTGGTTTACCTAGTGGGTTCATAGCACACACTCTCTTAGCTATTACACAACAGCGCATAATTTGTAACGTTTACAGGCCGGTATGCTGAGCCAAAATGACGCACACAGGACATCTAGGGTGAAAAAAATCACACCCCAAGGTAAAGCGTTCCTATTAAAACAAGGCCGTATCTGTTTAGCTGAGCCTCTTCCACCCCCTTCTCCACCCCCTGAGCAAATGTTATATTCAGAATCAATTATGTCTGTGAAGAAAAAACAAAACAAAACCAACACCCAGGACATCTCTTTCAGAAAAGAAGGCAATGCCCTCTAGGGCATGATACAAGTCTATTTGGCAGGACAATGAGATAAATCTTACTTTGGATTCCTTGGAATACAGGTAAATACAGCTGTTATTATCCAGGACAGTGTGTCCTTTCACTTTTTCTCAGTATACCCACCAGGGGTCATTTCGTAGAAAAAGAGGTGCAGGAGCTCATTAGCATAACTCATTCGCATAACTTATTTGCATATGCCACACCCCCTGACATCACCGGAAGTGTGTCAGAAGGCAACACCCACCGCTCAGGCTCCACTGGACTGTTTTGGATTGCTAGCTATGGGAGGGGGGGGGACGTGCAGATCTGTCCTCACAGAGGAGGGAGGGCTTGCACCTGAATAAAAATTGGTCTTAAAGGTGCCACTGGGCTGTTTTGGACCGGGGGGGGGGGTGGTTTCTGCAGCTTACCTGGATGCTTCTTGCTCTGACTGAGGGCTGCTGGAAGCAGGGGGTGGGGCTTGTTGCATGTGCCCGCCCCCTGGGCTCTTTACTGCCGGAGCTCCGCTCCTGTGCGCTCTTGCAGGAAATGACCCCTGATACCCACACTCTGGGGCAAAATTATCAGACAAAACCAGTTAAAACAAGTTAAATTACTTGTAAAAAGAAGCATCTATTTATGACCACTGTCTGCCATCCATATAGCATGAAGCATGTTAAATCTTTAAGACATCACACTTTTTTGATACCTTAAAGACTTCAGTGGAGCAATCATACTTTTCTACTACTCCATTCTGGAGTAAATGGGTTTCTGACTGTGGAAGGGAATACCATCTTTAAATGCCACATAAAATAATAGCTGTGGTTGTCATTGCACTTCATTTATACCCTAGTTTTCTTCCCAGTGGGGACTCAAAGGGGCTTAACAACATTCTCCCCTTGTCCATTTCATCCTCACGACAACCCCACGAGGTATCTTAGGCTGACTGTGTGTGACTGTCCCATAGTGACCCAGCAGGCTTCCATGTCAAAGTGGGGTTTCAAACTTGGGCCTCCCGGATTCTAGTCTGGTACTCCCACCACTACATCACACTGATAATAAATTCTATGAGCTCAGGAGAGCTTACTTTACTGTAAACCAATTATCTGTAAATCTCACCAAAGATTGAAATCAGTTCTAGGAGATTCAACAATGTGTTCAATCATTTGTACGATTCACAAAAGTGGGTCTGTGTGAAAGCAGGGTTATTTCTCCAGTTAGGTGTTTATTTTATTTTCTGTTCCAAAAAGGCATACAAATTATTTATTCCCAGAGAAAAGGAGTAAGGATAGGATTCCACAGATGTATAGTCTGGATGTGTTTGCAATTCATGGCATGTTTTACAGTTAAACATACCAAGAGTTATATAAAAAGGAAGCTTATGCGAGGGAGTAACAGGAAAAGTGCAATTACCCTCTCTCCAGAGACCTCTCATACAACAGTAGCGATCTGTGAACAGCAGATGCCTTAAGCAACTAGGTATTTTAAGAAGTATTCTGAACGCAGTACCACTGCCAACAAAATCGAACATGCTCATCTTGGTTTATATTTATCGATTTTAATCCATTGCTTATGAACTAACTTTTGTTGCGTCCATTGCTTGCTACGTGTACATACCATATCTGTGGTGGTGTGGCAAAACATCCAAGCATCTGCTTATAATTTCAGATCGAATAGCAATGTTGGCTACCCACATGCTTAAATGTAAAGACAGCAAAGCTGAGCAGAGCTCAGGGGTCGTTTCGTAGAAAAAGAGCTAGGGAAACTCATTAGCATAACTCATTAGCATATGCCACACCCCCTGGCATCAGGGGTCCGGCGGTGGACCTGCAAGGCCGGCGGGAGTGCAAGGAAGCCTCGCCAAGGCCCTCCCTGGCCCCAGGCAGGCAGGGGTGGGGAGAGGCGGGAAGGAAGCAACTTACCCTCCCTCTTCTCCTGCCTCCTCCTGGCTGAATGAGGGCTGGAAGCGGGGCGGCTGGAAGCAGGGGGCGGGGCTTCGTCGTGTGCCCCGCCCCCTGCACCTCACCCGGGGGAACTGCGATCCCCCGCGTTCCCCCCCGAAATGACCTCTGGCAGAGCTCATGATGAAACTGGGACTGAAGACAGACTGAACGGTGATACCATCCTTGCGTAGGGATCATCTGTCTATATGGGGTTTCAGGTCAGCGTTAGAACATCTGCTTTGCATGTAGAAAGGTCCTAAACTCAATCCTTGGCATCTGCAGCGAAAAGGATCAGAGGGCAGGTGAGACGAAAGACCCTTGGCTGCACTAGATCCACAGCCTTCCTGGTGGTAGCCCTGCACTCTAGAATGGAATGGTGGAAAGAGTACATAGGCCACCATCTCTTGCTAGGTTTAGGAGATTGTCAAAGGCCTCTGTCTCAACAGACCTTGCACAAGCTAATTGACAGAGCTTTTCTGGCACGCTGGTTAAAAAGTATTGAATTCAACGAGTGTTTGAATTATTTTAGAGATGTCCTGTATAGGCTGTCTTTTACAACCAAGGTCAGGACTTATCATATATGGAACAGGTCTCACATCTCCCCTATGTTGTATCTCTTATTCTTGGGATTAACAGTACAGTTATTTTCTACAGCAAGCAAACATGCTTTCAACTGGCGACTGAGCATAGCTGTGGGGCGGGGGGGGGATCGTGAGAGACTGATCAGTGAGACCCAATCAAGACAGGTTTGTGGAGGTGGTTTTTTTGTTTTTGTTTTTTTGCAGGATAAAGCTGCGATTGGGAGCATACATGCACTGTTCTTCCAATTTCCCTATGCTTGGAGACTTAAAAGAGATTCTCAAAGGAAAAGATGGCCAGATATAGAACTCTAAGCAACCCAAGTGTCCTTAGAGAAGCGTGTATGACTATATATATTAGCAGCATTTTTCCCCCCAAATGAAATCCAGCATCTGTTGAGAATGGTGGGAAGTAAGCTGGTTGAGTTCCCAAGATCCCCTCCTCCCCAACACAAGGGAAACCAGAAGGTCAATAAGACAAATTCATCTCACTGAAAATGAAGAACTGTTTCTTTCCAAACACTCCCCAAGGAAAATGTTTATTGTTTAGGGCTTCTAATGGTAATGGGAAAAAGCCATGAACAATGATGAATTGTTGTATGTGCGCCTTCTGCCAGCAGATGGTAAACTGAGTAACAAGGCCTGGTTCTACTGGTGACCATATTTGGAGGGAAATGTGTCTAAAATGGGGGTGGGGAGGTTTCAAAAATGATGAGATAAATGGCCTAGATTTGAGAAGAATTTTTCAGTGCTGGTTTTAGCCTTAAAGCCTCAATAGAGATCTCAGCTGTTATCATACAGATAACATATAAGTCAAGAGACACATATTTTAACCCATGAAAGTTTTAAATTTATTAAAAATATTTATTCAAACTATTTCTGTCCCACTGTTCTCCTGATCAATGGGATTTAAGTTTATTTATGTTGTTTATCGTTCACCATTCTCGCTTGGACTCAAGGTGGATTACACAGAGTAAGTCAATACAATTAACGGATAGGACATTCAATAAACAATGTAATAGGATTAGGGTTGTAGAACCAATCAGAAGTCTAAACACAGAACTGAAGCAAAACATATGTGTTAACAGGACACATTAAATGATGCAAAAATTACACAGTAGGGTTCTAGTTTCAGGAAGGTATTTCCTTCAGCAAGACCACAGTCCCTAATAGTTTTTTTCAAGTAACTTTGCAAATCATTTACTACAATCTTTTTTACGTCTCAGCCTGCAAGTACACACGTTTATCATTTTAGCTCCTAGCTAGTTTCTGGTTTGTCCCCGTTTCTTCAACTTATTCTGGCCACAGAATTCTGGAATATTGCACAAGTGCTATGCCTCCACAGGCTTATGTAACTGACAGCAAACAGTGGGTTCATCTGGCACATGACTGTACAAATGTCTCATTGGGGTTTGATCATTCCTCCTGCAGCCACCTGTTTCTCTCACCACCATCACAGATGGCTCCATTGCTTGCACAAGGGCAGTGCTTGGAGTCTGTTCTCTCCCCAAAAGAGGATGAAGGACAATGGTATTAATGCATGTTTGGTTTTAATATAGGCTCCAAGAGTGTAAAGGACAAGATTTGAGAAAAACCTCCTAGCACATTTTAACAGCACTAAACTTTACAAATAATTGGACAATAGTAAAAAGCCCAGTAGCACCAAGCTTTATTGTAGCATAAGCTTTCGAGAAACACAGCTCTCTTCATCAGATGCATGGAGGATATGAAGAAACTGGCCAGAGATATATATAGGTGGTAAGGGGAAAGGGGAGAGGATGCAGAAAGTGTCATGTAAATGCAAACCAGTTGCAAAAGTAATTAAAAAGGTAGAATGCACAATCCAGGCTGGGTGTGACCCCATCTTTCTGTTGATGAAATCTGCATGGAATACCTGAAAGGCAGTTACTGGTTTCTGGATATTGCCATATTTTTTTAATGTCAGATTTGTGTCCCTTTATTCTTTTGCGTAGAGGTTAGCTGGTTTGTCCTATGTGCAGAGCCGAGGGGCAATGTTGGCACATGACAGTATATATCACATTGGAGGATGAGCAGCTGTAAGCACCAGAGATTGTGCAGTTGATGCCATTGGGTCCTGTAATCGTATTTT
This sequence comes from Gekko japonicus, assembly GCF_001447785.1. NCBI lineage: Eukaryota > Metazoa > Chordata > Lepidosauria > Squamata > Gekkonidae > Gekko > Gekko japonicus. The sequence continues at coordinate 1,258,665 of NW_015164673.1, forward strand.
CTGGGTAGATATGTGGGCAGAATTGGCATCTGGGTCTGTTGCAGGGTTTGGTTCCTTTGTTGGTGACTCTGTTAGATGGCTCACGGTTGTTAGTGAGAAGTCATTTAAGGTTGGGGGGCTGTCTGTAGGCAAGGAGAGGTTTTCCACATGGGGTTTGTTAGAGAGAGGCATCATTTTCTAGGATGGGGGGGGCATAGATTACTGATGATATGTTGGACTGGTTTGAGCTCCACAATCTCTGGCTCTTACACCCAGCCTGGATTGCGCATTCTACCTTTTTCATGACTTTTGCAACTACTTTGCATTTACATGGCACTTCCTGCATTCTCTCTCCCCTCCCCTTTCCACCTATATATCTCTGGCCAGTTTCTTCATACCCTCCATACATCTGATGAAGAGAGCTGTGTTTTTCAAAAGCTTATGCTACAATATAGTTTGTTAGTCTTAAAAGTGCTACTGGGCTTTTTACTATTTTGCAGCAACAGACTAACATGGCTAACTCCTCTGGAAACAATTGGACAGTCTGCCTTATGAAAGGTTAACCAGGGCTCTTTTTTGTAGAAAAAGCCCAGCAGGAACTCATTAGCATAATAGGTCACACCCAACAGCAGGAACTCATTAGCATATTGGGCCACACCCCTGACAGCACAGCTCATTAGCACATTAGGCCGCACCCCCATGTTACCAGAAGTGTGGTCATCCAGCCACACCCACCTTTTGCTTCTTATTCTGTTTAGCTTGTTTATTGTCAAAGCCCAGGGGCTTTTTTGTAGCAGGAACTCCTTTGCATGTTAGGCCACACACCCCTAATGTAGCCAATCCTAATGAGTTTCTGCTGTTGGGTGTGGCCTATTATGCTAATGAGTTCCTGCTGGGCGTGGCCAATTCGGGAGCCAGCCGGAACTCCGTTCCTGTGCGTTCCTGCCCAAAAATAGCCCTGGTTAAGACCTAGCTAAGGAGATAGAATTAGTTCAGATAGATTCATTTAAAGGTTCATTGATCAGAAGAAGTAGGGTTCGGCCCAGAAGCAATACCTTAAAATTAGCCGTCTGGTTTGCCATGCCTGCTGAAGAAAAATGTCCTGACCCTTTACCAGAAGGCAAGACTGCACCTTTAAAGGGGACTTTTTTCGTGCTAGGTATAGCCTTTCTCAGCTTTGCATAATTTCAATTTCAATTTATTACAGGTCTATATGACCAAAGTCTTGACCAGAAGAAAATGCAAAAGGGGGTTAAAATAGGTACATAAAATTAACATAAGCTTTGCATAATAAAAATCTCCTTACTAAAGGTATAAGAGCTGGAGGATAAAAAATAGCTATTGGATAAATTTATGTTGTATGGGGAGCAGCCCCGTAGCTGAGGATTTGTTGGGGAGGGGGCCTCGGAGGGCTTTTTACTATTTTGCAGCAACAGACTAACATGGCTAACTCCTCTGGAAAATTAACTTTGATTTAATTGGTCGAACTCCTTAGAACTCCTAAGGCCTCCCAGCAACCCCCCCCCCCAGGCTCCAGGGCAAGCGGGGCAGTAATGCCCAGCGGCTACAGCTTCCCTCCCCCCTCCCACGAGGGCAGGCCTTCCCAGCAGAGCATCCAGCTCCCTCCCTCCCCAAGGATTCCCAGTTCCTCTTCCCATGGCGCAGCACCAGGGAAGCCTGACCTCCACCTCTGGCTCCCTCCCGGGTCCAGGAGAGGCGAGGCACTCAGCGGTCGGGCTGGTCATGGAGGTGTACCTGGCTGGGGACAGAGGAGGCCGCTACCTGCCTCCTTGCCTTGCCTGACTGAGCTTACCTGCTGCTGGCTGGTGGTGCAGCAAGCATCTGTTGGAAGCCCAAGATGGAGGCTTCTACCCACGCCATCCATGCTCACTGCCTGCCTGGGTTGCTCTCTCAGCCCAGCCTCGCCGCCACTGCTGCTTGTACCATCCTCATCCTCCCTGCTGACAGACTGATAGGCAATTGGGGTGAGGTGGCTCGGGGGGACGGGGAGCCATGGCTTGGGGAGAGGCCCATAAAAATCGCTAGGGAGCCAGGCCCCTTGGGCCCCGCGGTAGTTATGGGCCTGATGGGGAGGCCTGTAATTTTTAGCCAGCCAGGTAAGGGCTATACCAACGGGACCCAAAGTGACTTACAGCATCATTCTCCCTCGTCCCATTTGATCCTCACGGCCATATCCCTGTGAGGTTGGTCGACCTGAGGGAGTGTGGCTGGCCTAAGATCACCTGGCAAGCTCGTATGGCAGAGTCTCTCAGTCCAACATTCCAGCTACTACCACCCTGGCTGTCTTACGAAATTGCCACATCAGCTCATAAAACCAGCATACTCTGCACTGTCTACTCTGACTGGCAGTAGATTAAGGCCTCACCAAGCACACGGCACTGGCTGGGAATTGTTTTAACTGCAGATTCTAGAGACTGAGCCTGGGATTTTCTGCAGGACACGGAAGTGCTCTTCCACTGAACCACAGCTCTTTCTCATTGACTATTACCATAACTGGCCTTATTAAAATGTGTTTTGACAAATAATGAAAAACTTATACAATTTGGATAATGTAAAAAAATAATAATAACACATTCAGGAGAATCGGCTAATTACTGGCTGGTCTCCCATTTGCCCTATTTGGGCAAATCAATTAAGACGGCGGTGGTGATACAGCTACAGGGCTTTATGGAGGACACTTCCATGCTCGACCCCTTCCAGTCCGGCTTTCGCCCGGGAGACGGGACGGAGACGGCTCTGGTCGCTCTGACTGATGATCTCCGGAGGCATCTGGATCGGGGCGGTGTGGCAGTGCTGTTGTTGTTGGACCTGTCGGCTGCTTTCGACATGGTCGGCCATCAGTTGCTGCTCCGCCGCCTTGCCAACATGGTAATACAGGGGCTTGTCTAACAGTGGCTTGCTTCCTTTCTCCAAGGTCGGGGACAAAGGGTGGCAACCGGGGAGCAACAGTCCAGGAGACACCCGCTGGAGTGCGGAGTGCCTCAAGGGGCAGTGCTTTCCCCAATGCTATTTAACATCTATATGCCCCCCCCTGCCCACATAGCCCGGAGTTATGGGCTGAGGTGCCATCAGTACGCTGATGACACCCAACTCTATCTGATGCTGGGCGGCCAGTTGAACTCCAGTCCTGAAGATCTGGACTGGGTGTTACAGGCCATGGCTGGTTGGCTTAGGCTGAGTCAGCTGAAACTGAATCTGGCGAAGACGTTGGTCCTGTGTGTGGGCCGGGGCGGTGCGCGGGTGGGGACCCCACTCCCGGCCTTCAGTGGGGCACCATTGGTGCCAGCACCAGAGGTTAGGAGCTTGGGTATGCTCCTGTAACAACAGAGGCCCAGGTAGCAGCCACTGCCAAGTCAGCCTTTTACTATCTTCGGCTGATTAGGCAGTTGGTTCTCTTCCTTGACCGCAATGACCTGGCCACAGTGATCCATTCGATGGTCACCTCGAGACTAGACTACTGCAACGCTCTCTACATGGGGCTGCTCTTGTTGCAAATTTGGAGGCTGCAGCTAGTGCAGAACACCGTGGCCAGGCTGTTGATGGGCTTGCCTAGATGGAAATACATCCAGCCTGCATTGAAAGCACTACACTGGCTGCCAATAGCATACCGAATCCGTTTCAAGGTGCTGGTGCTTACCTTTAAAGCCCTATATGGCCAGGGTCTGACATACCTGAGGGACCGCCTTTACCCACATATACCCCAGAGAGCACTGAAGTCAGGGTTACAGAATCGCTTGACCCTGCCAGGCCCCAAAGAGGCTAGGCTAGCTGTGATGAGGGCCAGGGCATTCTCAGTGGTGGCTCCTTACTGGTGGAATTAACTCCCGGAGGAGATCAGGGCCCTGTGGGACCTATTGCAGTTCCACAGGGCCTGCAAGACGGAGCTCTTCCACCATTAGGAGCTGCCCCCACCACTACCATCAATGAGCCCAGCCCTTAGTGCCAACACCTGGCCCGTTATATCGAGCAACTCGGAACAACACTGAGCTGGAATCTTGTTGTCAGAGACATCTTAATACGCCATCGTAAGCAACGAACTGTAGAACTGAATAGCACCTTATGATTTTATGTTTTAACTTATTATGAAATTATGTATATTGTTTTGTCGGTTTTATTGGCAATTGGGCCACTGCTGTAAGCCGCCCTGAGCCCGTTCGTGGGGAGGGCGGGGTATAAATTGAATTAATAAAATAAAATAAATAATAACGCAAAGGTGAATTATAAAAAGTCGGGGACATTTACAGAACAATCTAAGCAGGTCTACTCAGAAGTAACTCCCATTTTTGGCAATGGGGCTTACACCCATGAAAGTGTTCTTTGGATTACAGCTTTAACTAGTGAAATTCTAGGACTGGGTGTAGCAGAAAGTTGTATATCTAATGCTCTAAATGAGTATTCCATTCTTCGGTAACAAACATTTGTAGTTTGCCATATATTTTCCCAGTCTTATCTGAAGCTGAGAAATATTGTTACCAAGTAAATTCATGTTGGAACTGAAATTTGAACTCAGCTCTTTCTGTCCTAACTAGAATAACTACCAAAATGTATACCTGAGATATCTGATTAATACCAAAGAGGAAAAGATGCACAGTGTTCAAACGCAGTGCATGATTCTCTCCCCTTCTTTTCCTGAGAAAATTAAACACTTTTGATAATGCCAATTACAAATCTTAGCACTTATTCTGAATGCTTTTTGTCTAAGACTTTTGATTAATCGTCCGCTTTCTTGGAATCTTTAAGTGCTTCTCTGAATTTGTCAGTGCATTCGATAGGACTTGGCTGACAGAACTTTGAAGAATTTAGCTTAGGTCTCTAACATACCATGGTAGATGTGATGCCAAGACTAGCAATGCTAAGTCTGTGAGAATCACAAGGCTTGTTAGATCTGCCAAGAATTATTCTAGCCCACTGACTATGGCAGAAAGGGTGACATTTGGGGTTTTGATCTGTATGTCAGTTAACAAATCTGGAACCTTAATTTGGCTTAGGTTTTTAATCAGTTTTATGAAACATTATATCACTCTTTTTTTCCCCTCACAGGTATTTGAAATACTCCATTTTAATTAGAGCATCTATCATTGAGGTAATTTTTATTTAATTTTAAATGTCCTGTAAGCAACACTTTCAATTATTAGTACAATAATATAAGAAAATAAGTTATTTTAACTCAACCTTTAAATATGTTTATTTTGGAAAAGAAGCAACATGTGTAATCTTGTTCAGTGTAAATAATGAGTATAATCTCTTCAGTGTAAGTAACTGGGGGTGACAACAATGAGAACATGTGTAGCTCAGTAGTTAAAGTACTTAAGTAGGTGTAGGTTCAAATCATCCACAAAGCAAATAGTTTGGTTTTTGTTTCTGTAGAATATTTAAATTCCATTCAGCTATGTGGTGGCCGTTATGTTGTAATGGTCATGGTTAATTCTAGGGAAATAACCACAGAGGAAGACTCACTAAGAATATCTTCTGAGGAAGATGAACCACGAAAGGGTTTACATCTGAATGCTTGTCAGTTCATTACAGAAGCTGCTCTGAGAGCCAGTTTAGTGTAGTGGTTAAGTACCAGTGAGAGCCAGTTTGGGGTAGTGGTTAAGTGCACGGACTCTAATCTGGGAGAACTGGGTTTGATTCCCCACTCCTCCACTTGCACCTGGCTGGATGACCTTGGGCAAGCCATAATTCTGGCATAGCTGTTCTTGAAAAAGAGCAGTTTCTGTCAAGAGTTCTCTCAGCCCCACCTACCTCACAGGGTGTCTGTTGTGGGGAGGGGAAGGGAAAGGAGTTTGTAAGATGCCTCCTCCTCCTCCCCCTCCCCCTTCTCCACAGCATTACAAGGCTGTGACTTTTCTTAATTTACATCACAGGATCACATTAATTGTTGTGCTGTCTCTGTTATCTACTTAACATCTAAGGACATGTAATTTAACATGTAATTTAACTTCATTATAAAGCATAGCAGCCATTATTCACAGTAATTGTTCAGTTGCTGGTATATTCTCAGTGGGCACTTCTACAGTACGGGGCCTTCCCTAGGGTTGCCAGACCCCCCTGGGGGGGCATGGGTATCTCATTTTCAGCCCCTCCCCCAAAGGCGGAGGGAATTACCCTCCAAAAGGGAGGAATGCCAGAAATTAACACAACATGCCTACATGACCCAGAACTGGGCAACACTCTGGTTTCAGGGCAAAACCCTATGGTAGAAGCTAATTCTACCACAGAGTTTTGTCCAAAAACTAGAGCATCGCTCCTGATGTGCCTATGTCACTTCTGGGTCATGTAGGCACGTCGATTTCTGGCATTCTTCCCCGCTCCCGGTCAGTGTACCTCCCATCCCCCGCCAGCTGCTCTGAGGGACTTGGCAATCCTAGCCCTCCCTTGTCCCTCTGGTCCTCCTCTGCCACTGACTTTGGCTCCTCCAACTCCTCCATTGAGGACTCTGAGTCAGATTCACTGAGCTGGCCAGAGGAGGTCATGACAGGCCTCTTACAGAATTAACTGTCATCTGCATTCGAAGATAATTTGAAGCCATCCTGAGCCTGCTCATAGGGAGGGCGGGGTATTGATTGAATGAATGAATAAATAAATAAATAATCACAGCTACATTTTACCATTGTGGGCAGTTCCTGACTTGCCCATATACTTCATCCATATGTTTCCTTTTAATCAGCATAAAGATGCCTGAAGGTTGTTCAGAGAGACAACCTAAACCTGTTAAAACTGAGAAACTCCATTCAAACCTGTTAAAACTGGGATCTCCATTCAGATCTTCATTGTGGTATTGATCAGGCCAATTCACATGTTCAGAAGTCCATGCGGCAGACACATGGGATTGGATTCAGGTTAAGTTTTCCACTAATGGGAAGCTCTGCTGTCTGTAGAACAGAACTTTCTCTTCATGTTTCCTTTATTTGATCCATTGCGAACACAATTAGAGAAATTATTTGTAAAGTTCACGTTAAAAATTAAACTGAATAACGTTTAACAACAGTGAAAGGTTACAAGTTAAACTGAGTCACGTGAAAAGATTTACCTCAGGATCAACATCTGTCATGTGTCACTTCTTTGAAGACCCAAGTAGGGGAAAAGCTTATGTGCTCAAGTGCAGCATGACAAAGAAACATGGTCATCATGACATCCAGCTGGTCTCATATAATTATTTAATTGGATCTTACAATTTCCCAGTTTCCTAAATTTCTGGCTTTGCTTACTGTGTGCTTGCTGTCACCACAGATACTTTGTCAGAATAACCAAATTCCTCAGTATTTCCACTGCTACTGTGTAATCAACACCTTTCATTGCTTATTTAGTGAGAAGTCTTTACTTGCTTACCAAGAACTCCAACAACTTCTGAATAAAAGAACCATCTGGTCACAGGGGTTTTACAAAATGGATCTCTAGATGGTTTTAAACTCAAATAACTGGGTGCTTAATATATAGTTATACAATAACATTCATTTAAACATTAAATACAAAAATAATAAGCAATTAAGAACATAAGAAAAGCCAATGTTGGATCAGGCCAATGGCCCATCCAGTCCAACACTCTGTCAACCTGGTGCTGCATCTTCACTGGTCTATCTCAGCACTAGCCCTCTGCCTCTGCCACTACTGGGTGGAGGCGGGTTCTGGTGGGCTTGAGGACCAAGTCCTGGACAGGCACTTAGTTGCTCTAGTACCTGGAGGTACTGATGGAAGTTCTTCTGGCAGAGGAGGTCCTTCTGCAGGCTCCTCGGGGGCAACTTCTGGAAGATAACCAACTGCAAATTCCTCAGGGGCCAGTTCTGGCACAGGTGGGCCAGGAACATTTTCCCTGCAGGGGTCTTGAAAAGTTTCCTGCTCTCCTTCAGGCCATATCTCAGGCTCCTCAGAGGCTTCTGAGTTGGATTCCAGGACCAGATCGGTGGGGGTCATGACAAGATCAGGTGTAATTCCAGGAAAGGTTGGTAGCCCTAAATCACATACACAGAGCTACGTCTGCATGGAAACACTAGCAACGTTTCATGTAGGAAATTTTCCAGTAAGAATGGATGAACCATCATACCCTGGAGAAATAAAAACACGACCCTCTAACCCTCCCTGCAAATACCCACAGCTCGATTACCTAACATTCTTGGCAATGGAATCCTAAACAAAGGCACAGCCGTCTAATTCCATCTAAGTAAATGGACATAGAGGGGTGTAACACTGTTCAGAATTGCACTATAAAACTGCTCACTATTTATATAAGCATGAACTCTTACTGGGCCATGCCAAAGGTGTCCACATGGATTGTTTAGAGTCCTGTGACATATCTGCACACACACTGAACATGTGGAGAGAGAGGGCAGGCTTGTTGCCCTCACCTAACAGGAGCCTGTTTGGATCTGGTTCACGCTGGCCGTGCTCCCAACTGCACTCTATCAGCCACCTCTGCTTGTTTCATCAGCTGCAGTAAACCAAGCAGCTGAACGGGTTCCACAAGGCTGGGAGAGGGCATTCAAGGACTGATCATGTCAAACCACCCAAGTGATCTCAGCATTCCATAGACTGACTAGGGGTTTTGACAGAAGCTTTAGAAATGTTAAGCTTCAGGAAAACCTCCTAGCAGGTTTCTAACAGCACTAAGCTTTACAAAGAGCTGGACAATTTGCTTTAAGAAAGGTTAAGATCTAGCTAAAAAGATCAAACCCAGTTCTGATGGATAGATAGAAAAGTCTCATTTACCAGAAGCAGCAGGCGTTGTGCCCAGAAGCAATCTCTTGAACTTGCCTCACAGCCAATGAGGTTTGCCATACCTAGTTGAGAGAAAAATGCCCTGTCCTTAATAATGGAGGCTTAATGTGTGGACATGGGCACTTGGCTTTTTTCATGGCATGGAGGGAAAATAACACCACCTGGTAAATAACTGCCTATTAAGACACTATTAAAGGGACAAGATATTTTTCTGCAACCCTAATGGCACCCCTTCCATTGTCATAAAGAAAGAACACTGGGTATATTTTTACTGCAGACATATAGATTTTATATATCAGTGTGTTTATATCCAGTGTATCTGTCATGGCTTCTCTTCAAGAATCAGGTGAATTTGGTGATGGTGCTGAAGACTCTTATAGCTCTCAAGCTATTCTTACAGAACTACAGGTTCCTAGAATTCTGTGGAGAGACAGAATCATTCTTAAGGCCATTTAAGTCTGGAGGGGCCATCATTTACCAAAGTTTGGAGAGCCAGGTTGGTGTAGTGGTTGGGAGCGTGGACTCTAATCTGGGAGAACTGAGTTTGATTCCCCACTTCTTCCCGTGCAGCTGCTGGTGTGACCTTGGGTCAGTTACAAGTTCTTTCAGAGCTGTTCTGTCATGAGCAGTTCTCAAAAGAGCTCTCTCAGCCCAGTCACTTCACAGGGTGTCTGTTGTGGGGAAGGGAAGGGAAAAGGAGATTGTAAGCCACTCTGAGACTCCTTCGGGTAGTGAAGGGCGGGGTATAAATCCAGTCTCTTCTCCTCTTCTTCTTCAGTTATAGTTCAGATAAAAATTGATGTGCTAGTTATGAATTTTATGTATGGAACATGGCCTGTGAACCGTTCAATCAAGTAGCAATACTACTAGACTAAGGCCTCATGAGGCCGTAAAATAGCAGAGACTCTAAGTATGTACAGAGTATTTACACTTTATTTACACTGGACACTGGAACATATATACACAGTCTTTCTGAGTCAAACTCACTGTTCAGACTGACAAGGTGCTACGCAGACAAACGATCCCACAAAAGAGATGTGTAGCACTGTCCAAGTCTCAATATATATGTACATTGACCAATCAGGACACAGCAATTTACATTTAGCTGACTCATGGTGATTATGGCAGAGTCTGATGCAATCTGCCTATCACCTGACTCCTGACTGTCACTTTAGATCAGACAGATCTAACACTGCGGCTCATGGCTGACTGACAGCTTGCCAGTAACATATCAAATACTGTCAGGCCAACAGGATGTTTGCTCTGTACCTAGTAGCATGTTCTTGCCCTCTTATGCACACTTCCTGTAGACTTTTGGCATAGTGCCTTACAGCCATCTGGCACACTTGGCAGTTCTTGGGGATATTGCAACAGGGTAGTTAGTAGTCACGTTGACACTGAAAACAAATGTTATCCCTTTTGCCCCTAAAAATCCTCAGTTTCAGCAATATGATCGTGCACTGTGATCCTATGTTGACAAGCACACTTTAGGCAACAGGCAACAGTTAAAGAGCTGCGGTGGCTCAAGTGGTTAAGACACTGAACCGCAGGCTGCGGAAGGTCGGTAGTTCAGCAGTTCGAGACCAGAGTGTGCCGCATGACGGAGTGAGCTCCCGTCTCTAGTTCCAGCTCCTGCTAACCTAGCAGTTCGAAAGCAAGAAATTGCAAGTAGATAAATAGGTACCACTTCGGTGGGAAGGTAACAGCGTTCTGTGCGCCTTGGTGTTTAGTCATGCCAGCCACATGACCACGGAAACGTCTTCGGACAGCGCTGGCTCTTCGGCTTTGAAACGGAGATGAGCACCGCAACCCTAGAGTCGGATTCGACTGGCTTTCAAGCAAGGGAACCTTTACCTTTTTAACAGTTAAACGGCTTACAAATGTTTGCACCAATGTAAAGGACCAGCTTGTTTGCTGAAAAATTAAAAACCAAAGCAATATCACTCTAGTAGGAGAGCTGTAATCAGGGCCGGCTCACCTGCTAGGTGAACTAGGCATTCGCCTAGAGCGCGGGCTGGCCCTTAAGGTGCCAAACTCCCCTCCGTCTGGTCTGGGGGCAGTGCGGGCTTGACCTGGGCCAGGATTTCCCTCCCCACCTCTCCCAAGGGGAAGAGAAGTTGGACTTCCTTCTCTCCAGGCCCTGCCTGGAGTTTGGCAACCCCATAATTGGGCACGCGCCGGTGGGGGGGGGCGCCAGAAGGTAGCCCTGCCTAGGGCGCAAAAAAACCTCGGGCCGGCCCTGGCTGTAATGCAATCCTGTGCAGTGTTACTGCAATCAAACCTACTGAAATCAGTGGGTTGTGACTGGAGTAGCTCTACACAGGATTGCACTGTTAGACTGCAGTCCCAAGCACACTTACTAGGACATAAATCCTGTTGAAATCAATGACTTGCTTCTGAGTAAACATGCTGTTGTAATTTTACAGTAAAACCAATGTACTAGAGACAGAAACATCCTTTGTGTAGTTCTGGAAAATCTCATATCCTACCTGAGATTATGATGTAAACACTTTTGTCTGAAGCACCTCCTGGATTTCACATGCCTGTTACCTGAAGCTGGTGACTAGATTTATTTGTGCTTCCACTGAAATCAATTAGGATTCCACTTTAAAAAAAAATCATATTTGAGAAAATTGTAAAAAAATTAACCAAATGTTTGGACTGTATTGGAACAATGAAAACTGGCAAAAACATTTTGGATTATTGTATGGCCTTGCTGTTGTTAACACACATCTTTATTAACTGTGAACCAGGGTTGCCAACTCTGGGTTGGGAGGACCTGAACCCTACGGGGTTGGGGAGGTAAGGTTCCTGGAGATTTGTGGATGGAGCCTGGGGAGGACAGAGATCTCAGTAGGGTCCAATGCCATAGAGCCCACCCTCCAAAGCATCCCTTTTCTCCAGGGGAACTGATCTCTAAATCTGGAGATGAGCTGTAATTCCGGGGGATCCCCAGGCCCCACCTTGGCAGCTGGCATCCCTACTGTAACCACCACACCCCACTTCTGCTATTAAACAGACTTGGGCTCCTTCACATCAGGTCACCCTAGAAGTGACAAGGCTGCTGTGCCGCCTAAGGCATTTACTAGCTGCCGCTTTTCCTTTCGCTCTGTGCCAGAAGAAATTTCATTGGCTTTTTTCTACCAGTCAGGCTGTTAAAGGACGGAAGGGGGGGGGGGGGAAACGACACAGGAAAAGAGGTTGGAAAAGAGTCCTTCGAATTAAAGCCAGGGCCACTTCCTCAGATCCACCTTTCCTTTCCCTTGCATAGAGGCCGGTAGACTCGAAAGCGTCAGGCTCTAGGGCCTTGTCATTCGTCGGAAGGCGAGGGAGCCTCCGGTTCCTCCTGCATCCGAAGCTGAAGCATGGCAGCCGCCGCAGGAGGTGGAGCTAATCGATGACCGGCGAGCATCAAAACAGAAGCACATTATTGGGGGGGTTGAATAAGCTTCTCCCGGCACCTGCCTTCTCCTCTCTTTCGAGTTTTCCTGCGGGTTGGTCCATGCTCATCTGATCAAAGCCGGATCTCTATGCATCCACCTGTATGGTTTGTGTAAAGTGCAGGAAGGAGAATCCCCGCTGAGAGAGCCGGTCGCCATGGAGTACATCAGACTGCCCAAGGTTAGTACATAGGGAGGGAACGAGGCAGATGTTTGCTAGGACGAGGCGGTCAGGGAAAAGATGGCTCTTGTAGGACTTTTAATGTGTTAATTGGGGGAAAGGCATTTCCTCGAGGGGCAGGACTGCCTGAATTAATTCCTTTCTGAAAAATAAATGGAAGTAGAAAGATAGATATTTATTAATCCATTTATCTCCCCCCCCCCAAGCTTGTAATTGTTTCAATTAAATGGGGACATTCTTCACATTGTCAGGAATGTCTTTATGCTTACTCATTCACTACTGGTAATCATGCAGCATCCATCTCCGAGAGAAGGGGGGGAAGGTGTCCTTTTCCTCCCTCCACCCCCATCATTTTGTGCTGCTGTTTTATTGATGTGAAATTTAGCTAGAGGCCCCCAGATTTGTCAGAAGAACCACCCTAGCTACAGTATAAAAATAGGCAGCGTATGATACATTTTCCATGCAAGCAAAAGTAAAACAGAAATCAGGTTATAGTGAATCATATTGTACTGGTAAAGTTAATTTACTTGCTTTAGGATTGCATTTATGTGATAGAAAATGTTTGTTGTTTAGACTGATTTTGGAATCAGTCTGTGGTAATTATTCTTCAACATGATGACATGGGCTTAAAATAATGGCTTCTGGTACATATTACATCATTAGGTTTCTAGCTCTTGGACCGGAAGTGTGATGACAGCATGTAATGCTGTCTTCTGTATTTTTTAAAAAAACCTCACTCTTTATTATGTTGGATCTCTTTTTAAGGCTTAGCAAGCAGTTTTCTTTTCAAAACACCTATTCTTGTGTCTGTGGGTATCAGTAAGAATTGTGAGCCTATCCGTATCTAATCTCGAAAACAGTAACAATATGGAAGGTGAAAACATTCTTTTAAAAACATTTAGTAAAGAAAAACAAAATACTTTAGAAAATGGATAAAAGGGTCGTGAAAATTCTGGCATCTATGGGTTTATTGAGTGAACAGAGACTCTGCTGTTTTGTGTTGAATGTGGCAGCTAGCAATTTTCGTCTCTCATTTAACAAGTTTCTAGCCCTCATGCTTGTTTGTTTTTTAAAAAACTTGGAAATATTCCTTTGAGCCTTTTCCCATTATTATCCCTTCCTTATCAAAGATTTCCAAACTAGTTACCAATCATACAAGCAAGATATAAATATACATTTATCTGCTGGTTTTTTTGTGTTTGTCAAGAATACATGTAAAACAAATGGGTTCAAATCATGCAATAATCTAGTGTCCTGGGACTGTTGCACAGTTTGCTGTCTGTACTGACATGTGCCGGTAGAAGCAGGTCACATGCAGGCAAGAGCACTAGCAAAGTCTGTAAATGGTGGAATAGGCCTAGTAATAATGAGAGAGTTTCACAGCCAGCGTAGCACATCCTGCTGAGGTATGCTCCCTCTGAGGCTTACCACTATGCATGTAAAAACACCTAGTAAAACAAAGAAGCAGAATGGATGGTGGACACTTCCTTTGTAGTGTACCATTTTGACTCTTGGAGACATGAAGGGCCAGGAATGTCAGAGGTTATAGGACGGGGTCCTTGATCTAGTAGGCCCCTAGAACAGGCAGGAAGTGTGAGTTGCTGACCAACCTCTGTTGGGTTCAGGAGTCTGTAAAGATGACATGCTGAACTCAGTTGAAGATCCACAAAAAGGCTGCTGTACACCTCGGCCCACTTCCCCAGCAAGGTCTCTCACCTTGCTAGTGGAGGTGGGCCAGTTTGGTGTAGTGGTTAAGTGCGCGGACTCTAATCTGGGAGAACCGGGTTTGATTCCCCACTCCTCCACTTGCACCTGCTGATGTGACCTTGGGTCAGTCGCAAGCTCTGGCACAGCTGTCCTTGAAAAAGAGCAGTTTCTGCCAGAGGTCTCTCAGCCCCACCCACCTCACAGGGTGCCTGTTGTGGGGAGGGGAAGGGAAAGGAGATTGTAAGCCGCTCTGAGACAGCTTTGGGTAGTGAAGGGCGGGGAATAAATCCAATCTCTTCCTCTTCTTCTTCTACCAGAGGGAAAAAGAATTCAGCATCAGGGAATTGCTTATGTTCAGCTTTAATCGCATGCATTTAATTGCATAAAAGCAAGTGCATGCGCTTGACAGACATAATCCATCATCTCCACCTGCTTCGCCTGACACCCCCAAGTGACACATACTTCACTTTTACTGAAAGGTTAGACCCCTGAGGCAGCTGGATCACTAGCATTCCAAGTGCTGCAGCCCACCGTATTCCTTGCTCAGGACACCACCACCTCCTCCCAGTCCCAGGAAGGGGTCTGAGCTCTGTAGATGACAGAGAACTGCTGGCTGCTCTCCTTCCTGTCTATACTAGCCAGCTGACTCCTCCCCACTTGTTCCGGCTGGGGCCTTTTATCCACCTCCTCCTGGCTGCACCCAACCCTGACTCCCTAGCTTCCTCCTGTGGAGGTCCTTTCTCCCCAGCAGATGTCCACACCAGAGGAGGCCTTTACTCCAAGGAGGGTAGTGTTCTCTGTCATTTGTCCTGCCTGTTCCTTAGTTACCTATGGAAGCATACCTTGACCTTCTCTCTGTTCCATAGCTGCATTGCTACCCCTCATGCTTTCACCCCTTTCTCCTCCAGACTTAGGGTGTCTTGGGGGGGGGGTATGACAGCTAGAAAAATACCTTTTTTCAGACCCTAAGAACAGAACTGTCATCTTGGGGCGCAGTGGTTCACAAGGGATGCCATGCCAGAAGGTACACCGCTGTGGTTGCTGTTCAATTATATGTGTGTGTGGGGGGGTTTGCCAGTGCACATTGAGCCATGTGTGCACTGGAGCCGTGTTTCTGTCGCAGTTCCCACTTCCAATGAGGTAAGCTAATTTTAAACAGAAGGTGGCTTTCCCATTTGGCAGTGATAAATGTTCTGTTCTGCGTCTCTTCCAGCCCTCAGGACAACCATAGAAGCAGGCAGAGTTAAAATTTCCCAGTGCGATTTGATTTCAGACTCTCTTTCCAGTCACTAGCAGAGGAGGAGGAGGTGGTATTCCAGGGAAAGGGAGCAACATGACCTATGACGGTAGCAGGTGTCTCCGGGATGCTTTTAGATTGCCATCACCTACGTCCTTTGCTGTCTGGCTTGAGTGATTTCTAAACATAACATGTTCCCCTTCTCTGCTGCTTCCTGGTACTCAGGAAAGCAGTGGAGAGGGAGGGCATGTTAGGAGATACGTCAGCTGACCGGAAAGAGATGCTGGCGATGTGCAGCATCAGGAGGTGGAGGCTGCTGCCTTGATGTCTTTTACCCAGAGAACTGGCCCCCTGCTAGTGGAGGTGGGCTGATTTGCTTTTACCTTGCCTTCTTTTTAAAAAAACTTCTTCATGCTACTCAGAGCCCCACTCACCTGCCAGATTAGGGCTCTGTTTCATGGCTCGGTCTTCCTGACTGCTGGTGCTAGGCCAGTTTTATTTCTGTATTTGTTTTTTCTCACTGAAACTCAAAGTGCGTTACAAATATATATATAAAAATGCAATCAGACAATGTAGGACATCCATAAACGATGCGGTAGGACTGGGATTACAAAATTAGAAAATTTATTAAAATATTTTGGCAATAATGAGATCAGGCAACAGGTTGAGGTGGGGGGAGGGACAGAACTGGATTCCCCCATTTATACTGTTAATGAAAAATTAAAAGTTATTAAAGAAAGCAATGCAAGCAAAAGACCAGTATGCATATAATAAACAAGGCAGAAAATAGGTTACAAAAGTAGAAGACAATGTAATAAGAGTCAGGTAAGTACATTAAATAAGCAGCATGACAAACCACAATTTTGTTCCCTTCATAAAAGCGCCCTGCTGAAGCATTCCATTGTACCGCAGCCCTGTTCCCTTTATAAAAACTCAACATTTCCACTTTCTGTTCCATTCCTTGGAATGAGGTAAATGTGGGCGCCTTCCTGATCTCCTCAGGCAGGCAATTTCACAAGGTGGGAGCTCCAACAAAGAACACTTCAGCATGGGCAGCTGTCGATCATCCCCATTTTCAGGGTGGCCCCTTCAGCAGACTTTGCTCAGACGAGTAAAACTGTTGCAGCAGCGCATAGCGGGAGAGGTAGTCCTGCAAACAGGCAAGTCCAAGGCCATGAAAGGCTTTGCAGGTGATAACTACTACCTTGTTACTAGTGGAGTGACTGCAGAATAGCTATTAGCTCATGGCTAGGTAACTGGACAGCTTAAGCTAGTCTGATCTCATCAGATCTCAGAAGCTAAGCAGAGTCAGCCCTGGCTAGTATTTGGAAGGGAGACCTCCAAGGAATACCAGGGCTGTGACGCAGAGGTGGGCAATGGCAAGCCACCTCTGAACGTCTCTTGCCTTGAAAATGCTACGGGGTCTCCATAAATCAGTTGCCACTTGATGGCACTTTGCACCACCAACAAGCTCCTGATAGTAACTGAGCTGTGGCATTCTGTGTGCCATATCTAAGTTTCTAAGAGTGCCTTCAGGCTGAAAGTCGAGTTAATTAGAGAAACAGATATTGATTGTCAATCATTACGACCCATTAATGTGCTTTAGAAAGTAAAATTATTGGGGAAGGAGCCAAAAACTGAAACATCTCCTAAGGGACATAACTGGGCATTGCAAAAAAAGGGGGAGCAGACCTTCTTAGATTCTCACCAATTTGGAAATACATTGTGCTAACTTATAAAAGAGGGAGTCAATGGCGGCAAAAAGCAGAATGATACCAAAAGATATGGATGAGACCTTTCACTTGGATTGCAGGTTGTTAATCCATGCGACGTGTTAGACCTCCCATTTATATCAGTGCTGCTGTGATTTGGCAGCAAAGCTATTTAATTGCATTTTCAATGAACGGGCCAAATCCTTCCCTAGTGTATTATGTCTACGATACAGTAATATCAAGAGTGCTTTGGATATTGTTTCGCTTGTTAATGTAACTTTCTGGACTGGTTGAAATTGCTTTAACAACTGAGGTTTTCCATACAAACAAAAGCATTTCATGCTGCCTATTGCAGCTAGAATTTAGGATATATTTGGAAACATTCCATATCCTTATATCACAATTAGGATTTTCTACAATTCAAAGATGATCCTGCTGAAAACTTGAATGTTTTCATCTGTCATGAAGCTAGGCTGAGGGTCCCCAAGAGTTATTCCATGCTATCTAATTTCAGGGTTAATTTTAAATTAATGGAGGTCACTTGATTAGTTTTTGAAGTGTTTTGGGCAATGCGTTTAAAAAAGTGGAGGTCGCCCAACAGCAGAAATTTCTGGTTGATGCTGATTTGCTAGACCCAGTTCATTCTTGGTTTCAGTGTTGTTTGGGGACTGAGCTATGGGGAAGGGGAAGGGGAAGGGATGTAACCATGTAGATTATTTTGAATTTCTGAGTGGCTTTGATACATTGACCATGATATCCTTCTGGTTTGCCTGGTGGTTGGAGGCATGAGGAGGCACTGTGCTACACTGGTTTCGCTGCCACCTTGGAAGGTGCTCTATGGAACTGATGTTGCAGTTGTCCACAGGACTCTCTTTTATTCCTTCTACTATTTATGTGAAACCACTGGGAGAAGTTCTTCAGAGACTTGGAGTAAATGTCATAAATGTGCAGATTTTTCCAATCCTGTTCCTCCATTTCATCTAATCCAGACATAGCTACAGATGCTCTGAACACGCCATGGGCTTGTTGAGGGCTAATAAAGTGAAGCACAGTGTAGATAAGATGAAGATTAAGAGTATTCAGCCATATCTGGATGGAGTTGCTCTTCTGCACCCATCTTTGTACAGTGGGTAGATTAGTCAGTGACATCCGTGATTCTCTCTCTCTCATCTCTCATATCTCTCATCTACCTCTCATCTATCTAGTATCTATCAAGTACTGCTCATATGGCTATTGCGTTAGACAGAAGTTAGAACCAATTTTTGTTTTAAAGGTCTTACTCAGTATTTTGCAGTTATAAATATCTTGGGGTATTAGTTCAAGAAAGGCTTGTGCTTGAGAAACTGAAAAGTAGCAGTAACAGACAAAAAAATCCAGCAGTCTGATTGATGCTGAGTCAGATCCTAATCTCTAAATATAACAATTGTCCTCCTCACTTTGCATACAATCTGTCTAAGGAATATATTTAATGACACAAAAATGCCACATGGAGTCAAAGTTCTCAGAAACCTACAAGGTCAGCAACAGGAAACTTTTGGGAATTACTTGACAGGCTACCAACTAAATGCTGCCTTAAATAAATAAATAAAGATCCACACATATTGATTTTTGTGATATCTGTCCATTTTCAGTATTGCCATATGTGTTCCTATCATGGCAAGTCCTGTTATATGTTTTCAATGATTCATCATAGAGCCAATGATAGATCTGGGTCAACTTCTGCTAGCGACTTCAACTTCAGTCCTAGAGTCAGTTCGGCATCTGCACTGACTTCAACTGTGTGCCTCATGGTGTCTTGTGTATGGCCTCCATTTGTATGGAACATCCATGGCAATCACACAGGCGGGACCAGTCTTGAGGGGTTTCCCCATCCTGCTAGAATGGTGTACTCTAATGGGATGAGGAAGAATCCCAAGATCATGTTTCTGCCCATGACTTCAACAGTCTCTCTCTCTCACACACACACACACTGGAGTCACATAGGACAGCCATTGTGGTGCAGTTATTAGAGCGTCGGCTGGGACCTGGGAACCTGGTGTTCAAATCCTCCATTGGTCATGAAATTCCGTCGGTACACTTGAGCCAGTCACACTCTCTCAGGCTAATTTACCTCCGAAGGGTATTATAAGAATACAATGGCAGAGAGGAGAACCATGAACAGTGCCTTGAGCCCCTTAGAGAACGGGAGGAATAAAAATGTGACAGATAAAGCTAGATTAGCACTGTGGAAAATTAGCTGCTGTGGAGAATTAGCTTCTGGATAGCTCAGTATGTGTGTGAAGAGGCATGTGTTTTTCATTCAGTGCTGTTTCCATACTCATCCATATAGTCCAGCATGTGTACACTGGACTTCTCAATATGAATATGAGAAGAATGATTCATTCTTCTTGAGGAGACTTCCAGTGCTTCTGGGTAAATGCTAATAATAGCCTTTTTATATCCCTGTGGGTACATCAGCTTCCAATGTTTGGATCTCAAGGGAGTAAACAAGAGTGTATATAGAACAGCAGCTATAAATCTAAAACAACAACAAAATAATGTAGCTTCTGAAACTTTCATGGAGAAGACTACCTCACAGTGTTTGCTATAACATGTTCCTTGAAAGTCGTGTCAAAAATATATATATTTTTAGACTGTATGTTACAGTGTGTGAGAGATGGGACTAGAGTGTGTCCAGTTTTCTAAAGAGAAATCTGGGTTTAACATGCTCTTCTTGAGCAATAATTATTTTTCCTATCTCTTCTGTGAACAACTGCCACAGATCCTATGGTATAGAGACAATCTGAACTAGTGAAACCCATTTAACCCTAATTGATTTCAGTGGAATCAGAGTGCATGCTGGAATGTGTTCTGAGTTGCAAGGTGTTATGTGTCCTTTGTCTGATACATGTTTAGGGTAAATCTAGTAATAACCCCCCCCCTTTGCCCTTAAAGAAAAGTGTGCTAGATGTTTTCTTAGACTGAATAGTGCAAATGAACTGTCCATTGAGGGTTCCGTTCCTGTGATTACTAGAGCTAGACTGATTAGTAATCAAACATCAAACAGACAACTGTGTGTGAGTGTTGAAAATAATGGTTCCCTTCCCTTATTTCTTTGTAGTTTGTAGTCTAATTAAAAAAACAATAAAAAAACCCTCCCGGGGGGCCAAAAAAGAAAAAAAGAAAATAATGGGTCAGATGGATCCAACCAGTGTTTGCATTACTAAAAACAGGAGATACTGTTTACGAAGATGCAAGTGACAATGTCCTAAAAGGACGAACACTACAGTCTTAAGCAGAGTTACAATGGGCTTACAAGTGCACTGAAACTTGCAGACCTCACCACCCAAAACCATGCAACCAGGATAGATATTCACCCCCAACACGGGTAGCAGGGTTTTAGTCTTCATGCTAGATTGTATTGTAGCTGTGTGCTTTCCAGCATTCTAGTTTGGATCCTCTGTTGTCTTTGCTATTTCCATTCATGATAAACAAGCTTCTAGTTCAGTAAACGCTTGTACAGAAAAAAGCTTTCTGTTGAGAAGGCACTTAAAAGTAGGAAGGATCATCTGTTTCCACTGAAACTGTGTTAAAGGGCAGCTTCAGTTCTCTTATCAGATTTCCTATGTTTCTGTTCCAAAACCATAGAGAAGGACTACTGAGATGGACCCTCTTTTACAGAGTGCTTATTGTCCTACTTTTTGCACTTCAGGCCAGAAAAAAAAATCTCATAATTGATCTCTTCCATCTCATAACTTTTCACAGTTAGAAGCATGAGTCAAACCATGTGAGCTCAAGGTCATTTAAGGAAAAGGACAGCATGAATTTGGCTGTTGGATTCCAACTGCATCCCAGCTGTGTTCTCTTTGCTCATCACTCATCGCCTTGGCCAAGAGCAGATGATTTTTCCTCCTAACTTTTTTTCTCCTAAAGTTAATATGAATAGGGAATTTTCCATTGGTCTCACTCTGTAAAGACATGAGTCCAAGTAGTTGGTTTTCTTCTCCCTTTAATCAGATGTGTGAATCCTATTTACCAGATGTATAATCCCATTCACCCAACTAGGAGGGTTGGCTGCAACTGATTCAAGCTAACCTGCTGCCATATGGCCACTGTCATGTCTTGAAACCACTAATTGTAATTAAAAAATAGCTTTGTGGCTTTCCTGTTTCTGAAATGGATTCTTATTTGCAAGTCCACGTCCTGGCTAAAGACTGAACTAGATGTTACATACCATTGCATGTTTAACATCCCAGCAATAACGCTGATGCATTCGCGCTTCTTATTTCTGAAATTTCTCCCACTATAGCAATGTCACATTACCTTGGTTTCTCCTGTAATCCAGCCTGTGTGTACATCCACCTCCTGGAGAGTCTGATCAGAAAATGCATCTGACAAAATATAGGCTGTAGTTTTCAAAAGCTCATGCTACAGTTAAACCACGTTGATGGATTAAGCCATGGCATTTTTGTCCCTGGAGAAAAAGAAAGCCTAAAAACAAAATGGGGAAATATGTGGGCCAGTCTAAGCCTGTATGGAATTTTCTTGGAGATTGGTTTTTGTGCCCGAAAGTGGCATTTCAGAAAGGGGAATTTTCAAAAGAACAGAGCACCCCTACAAAACAATTCTTTCTTGGCAAAGATCTTGCTGTGTGAAGGAGGGCAATTGTGTTGCATACTGCTTGTCTGATGGTATTTTTTTTTAAGTGGTGGTTACCGTGGTAAAAGGGGCAAATGTTTTCAGGTTCATATACCCTTCCCTGATTGACAAAACGAGGGCTTCTTGTGGGGAGGGGGGTGAGCTGTTTTGTGAAAAGCAAATCCCTGTTTCATTGAAGGCATACAGACTGTTAAATTCAGTCTGTTGTATTCTCCCTCAGTGGTGTAGGTGCCCTGTTTCCACACTGTCCAGTGCTGTTGATCAGTCAAAAGTTTAAGAGATCTCTGCAGGAGCTGTCCACAGAATCAGGAACTCAGAAAGTAGGCAATTGTGGTCCTGCAGTGCTAGAATCTGCTCAGTTGTATATAGGCCTAGATTGACCAATCTTATGGAATCCTGAACCAATGGATGAGTCTTATAGGTGGCCCCATCCTTCCCATTGCTTGACTGGGAGTCCTAATCCTGAGTAAAAAGGTAAAGGTAAAGGTTCCCTTGCTCGAAAGCTGGTCGAGTCCGACTCTAGGGTTGCGGTGCTCATCTCCGTTTCAAAGCTGAAGAGCCAGCGCTGTCCGAAGACGTTTCCGTGGTCATGTGGCTGGCATGACTAAACACCAAGGCGCACGGAACACTGTTACCTTCCCACCAAAGTGGTACCTATTTATCTACTTGCAATTTCTTGCTTTCGAACTGCTAGGTTGGCAGGAGCTGGAACTAGAGACGGGAGTGTCTTGCGGCACCCGGGTCTTGAACCGCTGAACTACTGACCTTCCACAGCCTGCAGTTCAGCATCTTAACCACTTGAGCCACCGCAGCTCAATCCTGAGTACAGCCAGGTAAAGGGATACCTTAGGTTGCCAGGCATGCACTCCTCCTTGGGCCAACTGTCTTCTTTGTTCTTGGGCTTCCGGAGAGGACTCGGGAGGTTGAGCAGGTGTACAGGTCCATCCGGGAGATTCTCTTTTCTTCATCAGTATCCTAGATAGAGTCTTCTGCTGCATGTTGGGGTTGGAGCGCCCCTCTGGGGCCCTGATGTTCTTGGAGCCTTGAGTGGGGCATTGGGGGATCTCTGATGAAGGATCCTTCTTGGAGGAGCAAAAGGTTCTATCCTCCTCTAATTCTGACACAGGGCAGGGCCTGACTGTGTGTTACATTATAACAGAACAAAACTTTCATCTTTATTCTTGTTGGCTGAGAAACAAATATCACAGTTCCACAGGGCCGCGAAAACGGAGCTCTTCCACCAAGCATTTAGGTAAGGAGCTGCATTTCACCACCTGTGCCCTGTGCCAATATTATTTCCAGCCTGAGCCCGCCGATAGTGGAATTTACCACTGAGTGTATGTTTGCATATGCACTTTATCACAGTTGTACCGCCATTGTTATGTAAATTGTTTTACTTACTATGCTGTGTGTTTTTATATTGACATTTATATTGTTGTTTTATTTATTGTTACCTTGTGTAAGCTGCCCTGAGCCTGCCTCGGCGGGGAGAGCGGGGCAAGAATCAAACTAATAAATCAATCATTGTTATGTATGGAAAGAGCCACACACTTTCACAAAGAGAGAGGGAGAGAGAGAGAGAGAGAGATGAATTTAGCACAGCATATTCCACAAAGGTAATTCCTCTTACTTCAGATTCATCAGGGAGCCACAAAATTCTTTTTGTGTGGTCATTGTTATTAATAAGAATGTATGAGGTGAACAGAATTTGTATCCTTTTTCATCAAGAGTATTTCTCTTTGTAAGTATTGTATATTTTTATGACTACTGAGAGAAAAGGATAACTACTACCCACCTGGAGACCCATTTCAAACTGCCTTTGTATTCCATTTTAGTAACTAGTTGCTCATGGATTTTTTCCCTGTCATTTCAGACAGACTCATTTCAGTAACCAGCTGCTACTGGGATTTATTTACCTGTTCATTCAAACCTGCTTGTGTCAGGTTAGCAAAGTGTGGTTGAACTGCTTTTGAGGGAAACTGCTTTCTTCCATTTTCTACCCCTTCATTGCGCTTCTGGATCACTGTGGTGTGCTGTTTAAAATGTCCATAGTGCTTCTTACAATGCTGCTTTTCCCTACCCTTTTTTGCCACACAATCTTCCTCGGACTTTAAAAAAGTTCAAATGTTAGCGCTCCATTGAGTCAATGCAACTCAGTGATGCCGCTGAAGTGCTATAGTGGTTTAGTGCTATAGCACTCACCTTAGAACATTAAAAAAAAGTCTGGGGATGATTGCATGGTGAAAAAAGACACTGTTTGAAATGACCATAATGCTTCAGAGATGGCTCATTAACTGAAGGATATTCGCTGTCTGAAACCTATATCCCTCTATCACTTTACTTGAAATCAGGCCAACAACAGAGGACATCTGGTTTAGAATGGTACTGTGAAAAGGGCCAGAATCTGTAGCTGTGCAAATGAAGGAACGTCCCCAAAAAGTAGGCATTCAGATTTTTGAAACTAGACCCATTGTAATGGCTGACTTGTATAATAATAATTAATAATAATAATAACAATAATAATGATGATGATGATGATGATGCTCTCCAGTCACAACTGACTCATGGTGATCCCTTCCACAGGGAGTAAAAAGGTAAAGGTAAAGGTTCCCTTGCTCGAAAGCCAGTCGAATCCGACTCTAGGGTTGCGGTGCTCCATTTCAAAGCCGAAGAGCCAGCGCTGTCCGAAGACGTTTCCGTGGTCATGTGGCCAGCATGACTAAACACCAAGGCGCATGGAACGCTGTACCAGGCATGAAATGAATAGATGTGGTTTGCAATTGCCTTCCTCTGGGCAGCAACCTGTGTCTTCCTCAGCCATTGCCCATCCAGGTACCTTCTGTGGCTGACCCTGCTTAGCTGCCAAGCCCTAACGAGCTCAGCCAAATTGGGCTGTTAACTCTTTTAACAAGCAAGACATGTATTTAAAGACACGTGATGTGTTGGAAGATCAAAGAAGATACAAATGCAACCATATATTTACACAGCACTTATCTCTCTGTTCTGAAGTCACCCCAAGTAAGAATTTGGCCCATTCTTTCCTTTACTGTGATATGCTTTTTTTAAATGACCTCCCAGCTAACTTGTTCAAAAGGGCAGTGTTCAAGTTTATTCTCCGAGTAAAAGTGCCTAACATCTGTTTGCAATTTTGCATACTCTTTAACTTCTATTTTTGCCTCCCTGCCCCCACTCCAAGCAATGCTGGGTTTAAAATAGACTTTTTGTGTCCACTTTATTATACCATGTAAGGGGTTGCAATAAATTCCTTGGCTATGTTTTTCTTTATGCTCCTTTTAGACTACAGCATCCAAGGTCACTAGGGAAAAAATAGATCATGGTGGACAAACACAGTTTTAAATAAATTCTTTTGTCACTGATAATTTATTGGGCAGGTTATGCCTCTTTGAGGGGCTTGGTGCTCATTAATGTGAACTCTAATATCTCATCATCTCTAATATCATTATGTTCCCTGTGTGTAAGAAAGTGCAGTGCTCTCTGTTTTGAAGATGAGAACTATCTGATGTATTTTCATATCTTACAAAATTAGTCCCTCCAAAACATATGGCTTTTAATGAACACGGTTGCCCTCCAGACAGGCATGAAGAAGAGCTGTGTGCTAGATTTTCATTTGGGTGATTATCAGTACCATCCTAAGAACACTATCCTGGGCATAAACCCCACTGGGTATGATGGGGCTTACTTCCAAGTAGACAAGCTTGGATTTCTCCCTGTGTGATATATCAAGTTAATTGTAGGGTTGCCATTTGTCAGAATTGTCTGAGCAATACGGGGGAGGGCGGGGTATAAATTTGATAAATAATAATAATAATTTGTCAAGATTTCCAGAACAAGGAACCATACCTGTAGATACCCTGGCCAATGAGGGCTTCAGAAGGAAGCCAAAGTGGTCATAATTCTCCATATTACACCATCCTTCTATTTGTTACATGATCCAATACCTCATAATCAGCTCAATACAACCAAGGCTAATAAAATTATAACTGCTAGAGCCTATTTATGGTAGATTCAGAACAATGATTACCGGCCATTTGAAAATACTGTATTTTGAGATATGTTTTCTTCTGTGGAAGTCCTGGGTATGTAAACATTGAGAAATTTCAGACAGACGATATAACCTGGAAGAGGAACGGTTCCCAAACGGTTTCTGGTCTGTCATTTCAGATAGAACCATTTTAGAACCTGTTCCATACCGGAATATATTTGTAATTTCAGACACAAACGCTTCTGTTCCGTTTAGGAAATGGGGCTGAAGGGTTTTACCTGTCAACCACTTCCAAGTAGTCTTCAGTTTCCTCTCCCGATTTCGATGTGCTTTTCCCCGCCGTTTTTCACCCACGCGGGCGATCTCTGCCTTTTTTTTTTGAATGTTCGCGTTATAGCGCTATAACGCTATAACGCAACAGCATCATATCAACCCCATTGGAATGCCTGGAGTGTTTTGTTATAGTGCTATAACGCTATAGCGCTCTAAAGCTAATGTTAAAAAAAAAAGTCGGAGATTGCCCGCATGGACGAAAAACGGCAGGGGAAAAGCGGGGGAAAGCGGTGCAGTCTGAAATGGCAAACCGCTTCAGATCCAGCTCTTTACCGGAAGGGGAAAGCCATGTGTGAAATGGCAGCCCTATACCGGTTTACTCCATGACAGATCAAAAGCGGCTTCAAAACGGGTTAAAAAGGGTAATGTGAAATTCCTCATGCCCTATTAGGCTTGTCTCTAGTCTGTATTCTATGTCACCTTCACCTATGGTTATTTATTTATTTAGAAAATTTCTGTGCTGTTCCTCCAAAGAACCCATCCTCCATTTCATTTATTAGCTTCATTGACTATTCTATGTCACCTTCACCTATGGTTATTTATTTATTTAGAAAATTTCTGTGCTGTTCCTCCAAAGAACCCATCCTCCATTTCATTTATTAGCTTCATTGACCCGAGGTCTTAAGCCAAACATGCAAACAACAAATATAAAATGCATTACATAAAATTACAAAATATTTAGACAGAACACCTTTACAATAAAAGCTAGTAAACATGCTCTCAATCAGTAACATCAGACCACATTTTATAAACTTCAATGAATTCTATAAAATCCCATGATATTATGGAAATTAGTTTTAAAATTTTAAAATTGTATACAAAAGGTACTCATAACATTTCAAAGCCGCTTTAAAAATAGCACTATTGAAAGATATTTTGCCACCAAGCGAGTCGTTTCAGGGTCCTCATCAGCTAATAGTATGGTTATCACCCAGGGTTCCATAGGGAGGTGATATCTTTGTAAAATAGGAGTAATCCAGCAGGATCTGGGGTCAATCCATTGGTGGCAAAATAACATAAGATGATCTAAGGTCTCTATTGCACCTGATCCACAATTACACAATCTATTTGAGTACTGTATTTTAGCAAAACGGCCACTTAGCTCTACAGTTGGAAAAACATTCAACCTTGCAAGCGTGAAGACATATCTAGATCTGGGGGATGTAAGGAAGCTCATATATGAGGGAGTTTTCTTAGGTGGAACAATCCCTAAGGCAGAGTTGGAGCATACTCGCCTAGCACGAATTGAAGTGCTGAGTCGGTCAATGTTTGTCACCCTCAATCTCATCAAATTTAGCGCTTCTTGATAATTTAAATTATTAAGCCCCGTAGGGGCGAGACCAATCCACTCCAGCTTGTTATCTATATGTTTTGCCCACGTACATTTATAATTATCCCCTTTTAAAAGATAAAGAAGACCTCCTTGAGCATTAGGTGTCATATAAAGAACTTTCAGTCTCAATTTAAAGGCTGCCTTCCAGGCTCTTGACTCAAAGGAGCATTGTGCGAATTCTTCTCTAAGTGCCGTCCCTGCGACACATTTAGGGACTCCTGCAATTTTACGCAGGAACTGGAGAAGGATCTGATCTGATAATTCCGAAATTTCTTTAATCCAGATCGCAGCCCCATATAAAAATTGTGAAGTAACTTTCGCATTAAAAGCTGCAATGGCCATTGGGACATACTGGCCGCCTCTTGAATAATAGAATTTAAGGAGGGCATTAGAATTTAATTTAGCGATTTCAGTTGCTGCTCTTATATGATGTTTCCAGCGGCAACTGGAGCTGAACACTATCCCCAGATATTTGAAATGAGACACTTGTTCTATCTCCCCACCCTTAACCTTCCATGATCTTTGTTTTAAACAAGGTTTGTTAGAAAAAACCATTATTTTTGATTTCTCATAGTTGATCATCAGCCCCTCTTGGATACAGTAATCAGTAAAAGCATTCACTAGCTTACGCAAGCCAACTTCTGATCTGGATAGCAGCACTGCATCATCTGCATAAAGTAGTATAGGAACTTCCTGTCCCGCTAGTATGGGTGCGTGACAGATTGTTTTTTTGATATATGGGACTACATCATTTATATAAAGATTAAAAAGTGTGGGGGCTAAGAACCCATCCTGGAATACTGAGTGCTTCTCTTTTTTTATGTGACTAATATGGTAGCGTTGGGGTTCAAGATTTCATTGACAGACTAATCAACTAAAGCTTTAGGTGACTAATCCATGAGAGAAATTTTAATTGCTTAGATACATTTACATTGAGACAACTGTATGGTAAGAGTACACTTTTATGGTTTTATGGCTGTTTTGGTTCTGCTGTGGTACTGTCAAACGGTTGCTCATTGTAAGACTAAAAGTTCATCTTTTAGATTTTCTATTACATTCTGTACTGTCTTCTGTCAGTATTCTCAAAAACAATCTATATTAAGGTTTTTGTAATATGTAAATTGTTTTAATCGATCAGTTGAAGGGCAGATGGTAGATGTAGATCAGATTCTTTTAACAGCAAAAGAGGCCTAGTCCTCCTGGATATTGTGATTTGTGTGTTTAACTAGGCTGCCACTTTTGAATGTATTCTCTGGCAGAAACATCTGCTTTTCAGTGTATCCTCTTGGCCTAAAGTACTTTGATGACCTGGCAAGAAGCCTTAAGGGTGACTTTGGAGCTGACCTAGCACAGCTCATTTCTCCTCTGGGGATACTGCAAGATACATAAAAATAGTTCCCAGAGGCCAAATTGGTTAGAAAATGTTTTTGTTTTGTTCTTTTTTAGCTTTCTGCTTGTGCGGCCAGTGCTTGACATAGGTCGTATAAGAACTAGCCAAGAAACCCATGAATCATGGTTTTGTGTATATGTGTGTGTGTTTAAATTGGGTCAGGTCCCGAGGTTCTCATCTTACTTGTCTTAACTCATTTATTACAAATTTGTTCTCAGCACAGAAGGGCAGCAGCAAGCTTGAATACAGGCATGAGAATCTGGTGAAAGCAAAGCCAATTTGAACTCATACAAATGCTCCAAACAGCTATTCGGTTAGCCTGGCAAAAGGCAACTTCAGTTTTGTTTAAATCCCCACCTGCCTTGAGGGTGTGAAGGGGCTTTTAAAAACACAATAACATAAGAAAAGGCCTGGAGAAAAAAGTCCTCTCTCTTTAGCAGAGGCTTAATACGTGGAAATGGGCATCTGTGACTTTTAATGGCATAGTGATGAATAACACTACCTGGTGACTGATATCCCATTAAGCGGCTATTGAAGGGACTAGATTCCCCCCCCCCCCGCCAAGTTGGCAGCTCT
>NW_015164673.1:1287973-1304396 GCF_001447785.1 Gekko japonicus
GACCCCCCGCCCCCCGGAAGTTGGCAGCTCTACATAAGGAGAGCTCTGCTGGATCAGATCAGTGGTCCAGTATCCTCTTTCACACATTGACCTGGAGGGCCAAGAAATTGCATGGATGCCAAGATCTTCTCCAGACATTGCCTCCTCTTACTGGTATACAGAGGTTTACTGCCTCTAAATGTGGAGGTAGCCATTAGTAAACCATGGATCTGTCTAATCCCCTTTTAATATGATCATCCTTTATGAGATGGGCGATTTTACTGGCTAGTCTCTTGTGATGTGACGTATCTATATGTCTAACAGCAACACGTGGTGGCCCCCATCTGCAGATACCTAAATTTACGGATTGAGGCCACACTTGACTCTAAATAGATTTTCCTGTAGACTTCAGGTTACCAGAAAAATCTGAAATAAAAAATGAAATATATAGGGGGGTGAAATCTCCCCCCAGTACAATTGCATTGTTTGTGCATGAGCAAACAACATACTTATCTTAGCAGAGCTGATGATGTCAGACTCCGGGAGCCACTGCAGGCCTGGTTTCAGGCAGATACTCTAGGCCTGGCTGTGGCAGTAGACGCAGGCTTGGAACAACTCCCAGGCACTGCTGCTATTGCCACTGGGTTCAAAGGTGGGTGGGGAGGTCTACACCAGGATTGGCAGTGGGGTGGAATGGGACTACCCCCTGTGGCCTGGCTGCTGTCATGGGCACTGTGGCTCCCAAGGTAGGAAAATAGAACGGAGGATTGTCTGAGGGAGGAAGAACAGAAAGATAACGAAGAGGGATTGTCTGAGGGAGGTGAGAGAGAAAGAGAAAGAAAGGGGGGATGGTCTGAGGGAGGGGAAGAGAAAGGAGAGGGAGGAGTTTGTCTGGGAGGAGAGAAAGAGGGGGCAGATTGAGAAAGGGTGGAGGAAAGAGGGGGGACATTGTCTGAGAAGGTTTGGTCTGAGAGGGGGGAGATTGGCATAGAAGGGATGAGGGGAGAACAGAGGTAAGGCAGGATTGCTAGAGAAGGGGTGGGGGAGAAGGGGGTGAAGGAAGATTGATAGATAAGGGGTGAAGGCAGAAAGAAAGAGGGGGAAACTTTGACAGAGAAAGGGGGAGAGGGAAGGAAG
Source organism: Gekko japonicus (assembly GCF_001447785.1). NCBI lineage: Eukaryota > Metazoa > Chordata > Lepidosauria > Squamata > Gekkonidae > Gekko > Gekko japonicus. Next base: position 1,289,090 of record NW_015164673.1, read on the forward strand.
CAAAGGCGGGGGAATGCCCATTCCCAGCAAGTGTCTTGCAGATCCCCACTTGTCGGTATATAAGATGTGATAGTACCTAGTGCAGATATTGTATATCTCAGCATCAATATGTTTACATTTTTGAACCAAAGATCATTATACATATATATGAGTCTATCTACCATTTGGTGTGCTCTATGGTTTGTGGATTACTCTTCATCTCATCAGCTGCAGGCAGCCACTGATAGGGCAAAACCATAGCTCTTATCTGTCTGATGGTACCTCATCAATTTATAGATAGGGACTCTGGGGCAAGTGATACTCTGTCATCTTGGTGCATGGGGGGGTCAACAGTGGGAGGGCTTCTAATGTCCTGGCCCCACTGGTGGACCTCCTGATGGCACTGGTATTTCTGGCCACTGTGTGGTACAGAGTGTTGGACTAGATGGGCCTTTGGCCCGATCCAACATTGACATCTCTTATGTTCTTATGTTCTTATGAACGAAGCAGCAGATGAAAACTTAGCATGGTCAAATTGTTATGTACATATTTAACAAATCATGTTAAAATTTTGTTGCTATTTTTTTTTTTTTTAGAGAAGAAGTGACCATTGTGATTGTGCCATCTCTCTCTCCCGGTTTAGGTGGAAAATGTCCGCTTAATTGATGGAGCGTCTTCCAAACGGGCGGCGTTAGGAACTCTGTATCTAACTGCTACTCATGTAATCTTTGTGGAAAACGAATCTGATGCTCGTAAAGAGACATGGGTATGACAATTTACATTGTACGTTACAGATATCTGATTTATTTGTATACCTTATGTGGAGAAATGCCTTTCAGCCTTGGCTAATGAAACTATTGGGATAGATCGTGTTCCTATTCTTTTCAAGGGCTTTGAGCAGCTTTTTGCATGAATCCTTCTGCTCAGAATGTCCCCCTTTGTTCATAATTAAGGCAGAAACTGTTAGGGAGAGAGGTGTGGTTTTGCTTATGTGTAAGAGTTCATTGGTAAAAGAATTGCTGGATGAGAGCAAATGAATTTGTGATTCATATTTGTTCTTTTTGGACTGAAAGATTATGAGTTTATGCTCCCCATATTAGGTACTGATTAACAGGTTAGATGTCTCTTGATTCGGACAGCATAAGAGGAGTGGATCAGAACAGTGATTGATCTAGTCCAATATCCTGTTATACACAGTGGCCAACCAGTTGCCCTGGAGAGTCAATGAACAGGATATAAAGCCCAAGACCTTCTCCTGATCTTGCCTCCTAGCACTGGTATACAGAGGTTTACTGCCTCTGAATATGGATGTTTCCTTTAGGCACCATGGCTTGGAACATTTGATGGACTGATATGTGAAGCCAAGAGTAGGCCTGACAGCACCCGGTGGGTTTCTTAGGCTACAATTGTAAGAATATTTCCCTGGGACTAAGTCCTTTTGGTTAATAAACCAGCTTTAAGCCATGGTTTTCAGATTCTGGTCTGATGTGCTCTAGCTAACCATCATTAGTGGAGTGTCTCTCATTTCGACGATCACAGCAGCCATAGTTAATGTAATTAAATATAGTTTTGCATGATGTCTTAACCAAGCCAGTGTATAGTCCAGCTCTGTCCCACAGATTTCTGCTGATTCTTCACCTTGAAAGTGTACAGGTTGCTTCAAGAGGGCATGCTTAAGAGACTGAATATGCTCATAAAAAATTGAATCCTGTCTGAAATTGCCTTCCCATGAAAATCACACCCCGTGTTAAAGCTTACTACCTTGGAGAGAGCTTGAACTCCAATGTACCTTGTGGAAATGGAGTGAACATATAGTGCAGTTCCCCATTATAAGGGACTTTAAAGGGAACTTACCACAACTACGACTCAGGACTGAGCTGCTATTATGTTTTGAAATAAACCAGCTGTACTTGTAATAAAGCTTTACTCCCTCTGTATTACATTGAACTTTATATCCAGTGGTACACATCGTACAGCTGGAATGAATTATATCATAGCATATTCTTTATTGCTGTTCAGCTTGATACCCTGGTTTCCCTTTTCAGGTTCTTCACAGTCAAATCTCCTCTATTGAGAAGCAAGCTACGGCTGCTACTGGTTGCCCTTTGCTGATTCGCTGCAAGAACTTCCAGAACATTCAGTTTATTATGCCTCAGGAAAGGGACTGTCATGATGTTTACATATCTCTAATACGTCTGGCCCGCCCAGGTATGTAATGCAAGCTCAGCAGATGCACTAGCGGCCAGTTTATCCCAACTGAATGCCCTCTCACTGATATGGACCTCCTGCCCTGTCAGGATGAGAATCTGACTTTAAATAAAGCAGAGCTATTTTTCCATAGCAGAGACAGCAACCCTCTGAATGCCAGTGCTGGTGGTGGTGGGGGGGCAATGGCAGGGGGAGGCTTCGTCTTCCCTGCTTGTAGACCTTCTGGTTGTCCAGTGTTAAACAAGAACCTGAACTAGAGGGACCATTGATCTAATCCCGCATAGTCACTCTTATATTTTTATGCACATTCTTTTTAACAGACTTTATCCTATCCAATTGTTCTCTGGTTTTTCCATGCTGGAGTTCTGCTCCAACTCATCTTCTTAACTACATTGTCGCTGGCCCTCTCTTATGCACAGTTTTGGGGTTTTGTCCCCAGTTGTTGTTAGTGGAAAGTGCTGTCAAGTCACAGCTGACTTATGGCGACCTTGTAGGGTTTTCAAGGTAAGAGATGTTTCAGAGGGGGTTTGCCGTTGCCTGGCTTCATATCTCAACCCTGGTATTTCTTGGAGGTCTCCAAATACTAGCCAGGGTCGACCCTGCTTAGCTTCTGATGAGATCGGGCTACTGCAGTTCTCTTATGTCCGCGCTGCCCATTGAACACCGTTGCCTCCCTTGTGGTTTCCACTCATTATTTTTCTCACCTCTCTCCATTATTATATTTCCTCCTTTGGGTTACTTTCCCTTTTCATGTTGACTTCAATTGAGTTAGAAGGATGTCACTCTGCTTACGACTGCGCTGTCATTGGCTTAGATCCAGTGGGCAAAGCTCTGTTTGTGCAAAAGGACTTTCCTAAGTACCTTCTTGAAGCAGTCTCTTGAGCCCTCCCCCCAAAAAAACCGTTTTGAAAATGTGGGAGCCTTTTGAAATGGTGGGGGGATTCACCCGGGGAGGGACTGGTGGAATCTGGAGAATCCTCTCTTACGTGCTGTCGCAGGCAGCCGCTAGAAGAAGAAGAAGAAGAAGAAGAAGAAGAAGAAGAAGAGATTGGATTTATACCCTGCCCTTCACTACCCAAAGGTGTCTCAGAGCGGCTTACAAACTCCTTTCCCTCCCCCTCCCCACAACAGACACCCTGTGGGGTGGGTGGGGCTGAGAGAACTCTTGACAGAAACTGCTCTTTTTCAAGGACAGCTGTGCCAGAGCTTGTGACTGACCCAAGGTCACATCAGCAGGTGCAAGTGGAGGAGTGGGGAATCAAACCCGGTTCTCCCAGATTAGAGTCCGCGCACTTAACCACTACACCAAACTGGCTCTCAAGGTTGTCTAATGGCTGCCATCACTCTGGTATGGGTCTCCTTGGGAGGACCCAGAGCACCCACCCTACCCCTTTATACGCTCTCTTCCAGTAGGTTTCCTTTTATGCATGACCAAATGAGGCATGAGGACAGTGTTCCCTCTAAGCTGAATCAGTGTGAGCTAGCTCATAGTTATTTAGCCTCCGGCTCACACATTTTTGTCTTAGCTCAGGAAGGATGGCTCCAGAGCAAACTAATTTATGCAGTAGCCAAACTGCTCGCTCACAACTTTAATGCCAGCAGCTCACAAAGTAGAATTTTTGCTCACAAGCCTCCACGGCTTAGAGGGAACATTGATGAGGACCCAGGCAGAGTAACAAACTAGTTTTATTAAAGAGATTTAATAACAGCTGTAGTTCAAAAACATGTAGGAAAAATGAGCGCGGTAAAGGTAGGTGAATCGGTAAAACAATAAATCCTAACGCATCTGATTATGCAGTCCTAGCCCTTCTGTAGGTACCTGGCTGGTCTCAGACTGACTCACCCCTTTTTGGATGAGGGATCCCCCCTTCTGCAGCAGCCTCACCAGCCCTGCTCCCTGGGAGTGAATGCCCTCCCCCCCTTCGGGCAAGGACTTTTATTCCTTCTTCCCTGGCACCACCCTCTACTCCTTTGCTGGTGGAATTTTCCCCTCCAGAATCCCCTGTTAGCCAATCACAGGGTCCAGGGGGAACCTGGGAAAGGTAGGCCCCGATAGCTACTCCAATACAGGCTTCCCTGGAGCCACTAGGTTTCCCTAGAGCCTGTAGGCCGCTGCTGCACCACTATAGGCCCATGATCATGACACACGCACAAAGGCACGTTTTAGTCATGCTAGGGCACGATCGGGACTGTCATGGTATCAAGGGGGCCAAGGGTGTGGCTGTCGGCAACTAGTAACCTTTTCCATTCTGGATTGTGTGAGGGACCCAGTGAAAAGATGGACATGGAGACAGGAACACAAAACAATCGCCACCATTTATCACCCCCACACACCCTGGGCACAGGCCTGTAGCTACAGTGGGGCATTTCAGGGTCTGGCCCCCTGACTTCCTGCCAAGGCCTCCGACTTCCATCCAGCCCCCTACCCCCCTGGCTCTCTGAGCCACCCAGAGGACTCCCAACTCTCTGGGCCACCTGGAGGACTCCTCACCACCGCCCCTTCCCCAAGCGTGGCTTGCTTCCCCATGTAGGCAAGCAGAGTGCAAAAGCTGCAAAAGTGAGTTTTTAAAATTTTATTTAAATTTTATTTTTTTATTTTGTGGACGCCGTGGGGCGCCCAGGCAAGCCAAGGGATGGCATGGGGTGTGGCCTAATATGCTAATGAGTTCCTGCTGGGCTTTTTCTACAAAAAAAGCCCTGATAAAAACTTTTTGCAATATAGCTCAGGAAATTCTGACATATTCAAGAAAAAGTCCAACATCCTCTATGAGCACCCGGTTTTCTACTCATTTCAACAACCTGCCTCAGGAGTAGTAACCTTTTCCATGTGTTATGTTAGAAGGTGTCAGCCTCTTGATACAGTTTAACTACTTCTTTTGCTTCCTTCAAATAGTAGCAGCATTAACTTCTTTTTTTCCTTTCTTCACATTTATTGCAGCCAGACTTCTTTTTCAGATTATCTTCCAGTTCCATTTCAAGTATTTGTACTAGGAGCGAGCCAGTTAATAAATGTCTTAATAGTAGCAACCAGTCCTCTTTTTTAAATCTGGCTAAAAGCCTCCTTATTTCAGATTGGCTGGGAAATGCTCTCTATCTCACGTTGCTGGCTCAGTTGCTCTCCAGTAAAATGACGTCTGTGGCTTCTTTTATTGAACCAATCCATCTCATCTTGAGTCTTCCTCTTTTTCTCTTGGCCTTCCACTTTTTCTGGCATTATTGTCGTTTCCAATTATTCTTGTTTTCTCATAATGTGACCAAAGTACAGTAGCCTCAGTTTAGTCGTTTTAGTTTCTAAGGAGAGTTTAGGCTTGATTTGGTCTAGAACCCACTTATTTATCTCTTTGATAGTCCACAATATCTGTAAAACTCTCCCCCAACACCACATTTCAAAAGAATCAACCTTTTTCCTGTCGGCTTTTTTCATTGTCCAGCTTCCACATTTGTATACTTTTAAGAGTTTTATCAGTCATCCATTGAGGCTTTTCATTTCATTTGAGACCCTACCCGTGATAAAAATTATTTTTTAAAAATAATTGTGGATGCGTATAAAAATATTGCAAAACTTATCAAGCGTCCAAAACCTAACAGGTGTTAAGTTTGATCCCTCCTGCTTCCCCCCCACCCCGCGCCCCAATTGGCCCTGAATCTGAACAAGCTTTGTGTGTTGTTCTTAGTCGTTGAAATGTTGAGAAAACTTAAGCTTCAGTGAGAACATAATTCTTCTGAGTTGATCTAGTGGCAAGTGCTTCCAACCAGTGATGGGAGCAGGTGTAATGGATGACTTTAATGCATGCTTTGGAAACTGATGAGCAAGTAAATGTCATAAATCCATCCAAGTCTTTCTGTTTAATCCCCCCCCCCCAAAAAAAATGAAACAACAATTGTACGTGAGCAGATGGAACATAGACCAGGGCTCAGTGTACCTAAATATATTCCATGACAATAAACAGAATAAGAAGTCTGAGTTCCAGAAATCTCAAATTGTACTCAAACCATCTTCTTGTATGTTTGCAATTTAATATTCTTAAACTGTATGACACTCAAAGTAACATTCCCTTCATTTCCTCTCCAATTTTTTTAGTATACAACAAATAAAATTGCACTGTCTTAACTATTTTGGGTCCACTTAGGTCCCCCAGTCCTGCTCTAGTTGTATTTGAAAAAGGATTGTGTCAGAAGGTAGGTAGAGATGTGCATCTGAATGTGTATTTAAATCAGGGGTCATTTGGGGGGGACGCGGGGGGACGCCATCCCCCCGGGTGAGGTGCGGGAGGGCGGGGCCTGGAGCTCCCTGCTGGTGCCCGCTGGAGGTCGCCGCCAGCTGTGGGGAGGACACACTTCCGGTGATGTCAGGGGGTGTGGCATATGCTAATGAGTTATGCTAATGAGTCCCCCTAGCTCTTTTTCTACGAAATGACCCCTGATTTAAATGCACATTATATGAAAAACAATGCCAAGAAGCTGCAAAGCATCCATGCCCAGATATGCATTTGAGTTTGCAGTTGGAACAAATATGCAGTTTATACCTATAGTTTCTGATCTAACAAATGTGTGCATCTCCTTAGCTGGTGAGGAAAGTGACACTATCAGTTCTCCTAGGAGACAGCGGCAAAGACCAAACTGCCCGTGTTCTGTACTAGAAAGCAAAATCAAATTCTGCATATTGGCTACAATTTCACAAATCTACACTCCTGCTTGCTGGCTTACTTTGCATAATCTATTCTTATTCCAAAAGCATAGGTTATAAAATTTCAGTTTGATGATAATGGAGATTTTTTTGCTGAAAAAAATGAAACAAGAAAAGAAAATGGAAGGTAGCAATAGCTGTATGGGCAGGCACCGGTGAAAAACAGGCATAAACTGGGCTTCATGCACTTTTTAAAAACGTTAACAAAATCTAAATAAACATTTAAAAATATTTTGTGCTTTTAAAAAAACAACTCGTAGTTTTGCATGAAGAGATGCTAAATTGTCCAAACTAAATAAAGTATACAGATTAAACATCCATGTATCTATTTCTCTTGTGCTATTTATTGTGATTGTGCTTATCGTAAAAGGGAGCTTCTACACCCTTTTAGAAGCCCTGTCTGACTGCCGGAAACTCTGTAGGCATATATGGTATCTGTTCTGTTATCTCGATTTTGAATTTAATTTTTTTAAAAAAAGGAGTTTAGCAGGACACTGAATCTTGTGTCCATTCCAGATTAACCCCAGTCCTCTAACTTGTATCCTGCTACTCTGGTCAGCCCAACCTGAAGCCTTTCTCTGGCTTGATTAGTCCTACTACGTTGGAAGAGCCTCTTCTGTGAGAGGGAGAGCCTGTTCTGCTGGAGTCAGTCTCCCTGCCTTGAAGGAAAGTTTCAATCTTGGCTGAGTGGAATGGTAGGCTATAAGCCACTGTCCTAAGGGGCTGGAACCACACACAACTTTCTATAAGTTGAGATAATGACTTTTGGTTTGTGTTCTAGGTTGCAATCCCTGGGAGTAAGCCCACTGAATCAAAGGGGACTTGCTTCTGAGTAGACCTGCTTAGGATTGTTTGCTAAATGCACTGTGGGTCATACATTCATAAACCTGTAGAGAAGAAAGGGGCACGAAGGCCCTCTGGTATCTAGCAATAGGCTGGGGTTTATAAAGAAGCAGGACTTTTGCTCCTGTGCTCCAGTGCAAACATTTTGTGATCGATCAGCACAGAGAACCCAGAGAACGTTTTGCTACTATTACAGAACTAGAATTACCAAAACTGAGTTTACACTGGCGGATTGCCTGTGGTTTAGTTGTGGATATATCTTTACTGCTGTAGAGTTCATAGTTATCCAGTGTTACTTCAGTGCTAGGCTAGCTTATGGCTTCAGCTGTAATTTATTAACTCCTTTTCCCTGGGATGCCAGAAGGAAGCAGTTGGAACTCTTCTGGTATAGCACTTCAGTTCTCCTGGGCATAAATAGTTGGCTAGAGTGCCTTCCCCCCTTATTTCATTGTAACAGAATGTGAGGTATTTACTCGCTTTCTTCTTCTTTGGGGAAAAGCAAAGAGCACAGCAGTAGCTTAATTCCCCACTGTAGTCGCTGTAGAAGCAGGGCAGAAATCAAGTACTTTTAAAACTGAAGTTAATGTGAAAGTAAAGCATCTCTGTTAGTTGGGCAAGAATCACTTTTAAAGTTTACAATAATAATAAACCTTTGGTTGTGGTGGCCCACCTATGAAACACTCCCCTCTCAGCGTTTTGCTTTGGGATGAAGTGTCTGCATTTTGAGTGCCAGTGGAAAAACTTTGCCATTTCCCAGGGCTTTCAGTTGAGTGTAGGATTTTTTGGCTCCCCCCCCCCTTCAGTATTACTGGCTGGAATGTCTTGTACTTGACTTTTATATGACCTGCCTATTTATTTGTGGTTTTTAAAATCTCCACCAGTTAATGAATTGCAGTTCTTTTACATTATTGTCTTAAATAGCTGTTTTTGAAGACTCTTCTCAGTGTTCTCGCTGGCTTCAACATTTTTATTTTTGTGTGCGTTCACTGTGCTTTGTTGTATTTTAGCACCTCCACCCTTTTGTGAGCAAGCCACCCCGAGAACTTATTTGGTTAAGAGGTGAAATACATTTTTAAAATAAATAGTTTACCCAAACAAAATCCAATCTGTTCGGCTCCCAAAAGGTTTTATTCTGGCATCCAGGAGGCGAGCTTATCTAACAGGTGCCTTGCACAAAGCTTGACCTCTATTGAAAGTAAACTGATTGGGCGAGGATTTCTGGGAGAATTAGGATCGCCTTTTTTGAAGATCGGTACTACAGTGGCCAGGGGTCGTTTCGTAGAAAAAGAGCTAGGGGAACTCATTAGCATAACTCATTAGCATATGCCACACCCCCTGACATCACTGGAAGTGTGTCATAAGGCCACACCCCCTGGCCGGCGGGAGTGCAAGGAAGCCCCGCGAAGGCCCTCCCTGGCCCCGGGCAGGCAGGGGTGGGGAGAGGCAGGGAGGAAGCAACTTACCCTCCTCCCTCTTCTCCTGCCTCCTCCTGGTTGAATGAGGGCCGGAAGCGGGGCGGCCGGAAGCAGGGGCGGGGCTTCGTCATCTGCCCCACCCCCGTACCTCACCCGGGGGTACTGCGATCCCCCGCGATCCCCCCCGAAATGACCTCTGACAGTGGCATTCGTGCACGTATCAGGCATGACCCCCGTTTTGTCTATTGAAGTAAAAAGGGTAGCCGGTGGGGAAGCCCACCAGCCTAGGTGATCTTTAAATAGTTCTGGGTGGGGTTGCCATGTCCGGGTTGGGAAATACCTTGGAGGCGGAGCCTGAGGAAGGTGGGGTGTGGGGAGGAGAGGGATTTCAATGGGGTAGAATGCCATAGAGTCCATCTTCCAAAGTGGCCATTTTCTTCAGGGGAACTGATCTCTGTCACCTGGAGTTCAGTTGTAATAGCGGGAGATCTCCAGCTACCACCTGGAGGTTGGCAACCCTATCCAAAGCCCATGAACAGCTTCTCCATTGACCAACAGCACATCTATCTTGTCTGGACTCAGCTGCAGTTTATTGGCCCTCATCCAGCCCATTATCTTCTCCTACTTAGGACTTCCAGAGAGCCAGATCTTCATGAGTTTATTATCTAGGTGTCCACTGTCCATCTTTCTGTGACTGAAACACTTAGCTTTGACAAGGTCTGTCATCCAGTTGAGCTGCTGTGCTAGAAACTGCCTCACAGAGACTTGAGGCTGGCACCCCTAGTTCTGTGGAAGCCCAACAGGACCTGGCGCCTGCCCAACTTGTAATCTGTTCATTAGACATTTAATTCCATTTGGGCTAACTGGGGACCATTCAGGCAGATCTGAAGATAAATCCTCTTGCTGCTCTTGTTGAAATAATAGAAGGGTCGAGGAAAATATTTTAAAAGTGCTCTGTCCAAGTCTGAGCAGGTATAGAACGAATGAAGGATTGACTCCTATCCTTAAATGCCCCGCCAACCAAAACCCAGAACTGTTTACTATTCTTGGATAAAGACACATTAATTAATAAATCACAGCTCCTGATGTTTAGCTGTCTGTTCATATATGCTATGGTATTTTCCCCCTCCAGGAATCAGTTGTACTAGTTTTAACTGCTTTTTAAAAGCAGGGTACACATCACCTTGCGGGGCTGTGGTGGCTCAGTGGTTAAGACCGGAAGGTCAGTAGTTCAGCAGTTTGAGACTCGAGTGCCGCATGACGGAGTGAGCTCCCATCTCTGGTCCCAGCTCCTGCCAGCCTAGCAGTTCGAAAGCAAGAAATTGCAAGTAGATAAATAGGTACCGCTTTGGTGGGAAGGTAACAGCATTCTGTGCACCTCGGCATCTAGTCATGCCGGCCACATGACCATGGAAATGTCTTTGGACACTGCTGGCTCTTCAGCTTGGAAACAGAGATGAGCACTGCACCCTAGAGTCGGGATTCGACTGGCTTTCAAGCAAGGGAAACCTTTACCTTTACACATCACCTTGAACATTTTTGAGTTGAAAGGCAACTCAGAAATGTTTTAAATAAATAATAATTAGCTATCTATGGTAAAATATTCCACAAGGCTGTGAATGCTGATGTCATCTAATAATGAAGACGGGAGCAATTCTTTTGGATGACATTGTTCTGTTGACCAAGGTGAATTTTGAGGGATTTTCCTGCCAGAGTAAGCCAAATAGTGTCAGAAGGAGACCACAGTCACAAGTATGAGATGACCAGACCGAAGTGCTCCCAGAATAGATTGCTCCACCCAGGGGTCATTTCGTAGAAAAAGAGGTGCAGGAGCTCATTAGCATAACTTATTAGCATAACTTATTTGCATATGCCACACCCCCTGACATCACCGGAAGTGTGTCAGAAGGCAATGCCCACCGCTCAGGCGCCACTGGATTGTTTTGGATTGCTAGCTATTGGGGGGGGGGACATGCAGATCTGCCCTTGCAGAGGAGGGGAGAGCTTGTACCTGAAGGCGGGCCGGAGGGGGGTGCTCTGCAACTTACCTGGCTGCTTCTTGCTCTGACTGAGGGCTGCTGGGAGCAGGGGGTGGGGCTTGTTGCATGTGCCCCACCCCCTGGGCTCTTTACTGCTGGAGCGTCGCTCCTGTGCGCTCTGGCAGGAAATGACCCCTGGCTCCACCTCACGTAAGCAAATAAATGCAGCGGAAAGCAGCATAAATCTTAATATTGTGCACACAGTACCATACCTTGGACCACTCCGTCTCCAGGAAATGTATACAATGGCCCAAAGTAATCCCAGACATCTCCGACTCCAGCTGTCCACAGAATGAGGTCATAATTTGTCTGTTTGAGATTTCAAGAAGATCTTTTTTATTCTTGGAGTCAGTTATTCCAAGGCATTACAAACTCCATTTTTATAATCGGGTGGTGGTGGTGGGGTGGGGGATGACAACATAGCTAAGCAAAGAAAAGTTGATACTTTGTGGTGGAACAGTAATAATTCAAATGGATAAATGGTCTGTCTCCATTTTTCCCCCCTTCAGTGAAATATGAAGAATTGTACTGTTTTTCTTTCAACCCCAAATTAAACAAAGAAGAACGAGAACAAGGCTGGAAGTTGATCAACCTAAAAGAAGAATATCATCGGATGGGGGTCCCAAATAATGATTGGCAGCTCAGTGATGTCAACAGAGATTACCGAGTGAGTCACTGCTCTTGAAAGTGTGGTCTGTGGGCCAAATAATATGTTACAGCAGTGATACTCAACATGGCACTTGTGGGCACCAGGGTTCCCACTGATGTGGTTCCTGATACTCACTTAGTTCTCCTGCAAAGCAAAGAACTAATGCTGACTTTTGTTCACCTCATTGGAACTGTAGGAACTTCAGAAGACACCCCCCCCCAGGCATCAACTTTGGGTCTCCTGGGAGCACCCATTTGGAAATAGCTGCCCCCACCATAGGAAGATGCTAGGTTTAAATCTCCCAACATTTTGTAACTGACCTCAAAGACAACCATTTGGTGTCTAGTATTGCTTCCCATGGCAGCCATTTTGTGGCTGTGCCTGCTATCCTTTTTCAAAATTCCAAAAGTGCACACATACGGAACAAGGTTGAGGGACTCTGTGTTACAGAGACTGTGTGTTCTGTGCCTTGTCCCTCCTAACTGACATGTAGTTAAAGAAGTTTTATGATGTGGTTTCATTGTGCTGAAGGTTCTTCTTCAAACTGCGACCTTGTGCTTTGTAGAAATCTGTAACCAGAATTTGTGGCTATAAGCTTTCTAACCAGGGCATTTTTGTTCAATTTGGCTGTCAGCTACAAAGCACAAGGTCACAGTTAGAAGAAGAAGATTTTGAAACGGGAAATTAGCTGGCATTCCGTCACTCCTGTGTTTTTTGTGCATTACTGTTAAAGTTTTTGTTTATTGTTCACTGCTGTTTTTTGAGCATTGCAATTTGTGTCTCTGTACAATGCTCTGCTTTCATGTACTATAATTCATACTTCTGCCTTATGTGGTGTTTATTACTCATGTTAATGATGTATACCATATATTGGAAAATTTTGTAGTCATTAGTACATTTTACATTCACATTTTTGCTTTTTTATATGGTCATTATTTACTATTTGCTTTATAAAAATCCTAGAAGGTGGCCACATTCTCTTCTTAATTCTTGAACAACTTTTACTATCCAGTCAGAAGTCTACCTATATGTTTAGGAATGCTAAACAAAGTTTAGCTGAATTGTTGTTCTTTGACTATGAGGATCTATATTTGTTGGTAAGAAGGAGTGTGTTTTCAGAATATTCTCTGCTGTTTTTAATTCAGCCTTCCTGATAATTTGAGAAGTGCTCTGAAATAATCTATTACTAACCCATTAGAGGGTGCCCTAAAATATAATTGGTTTGTTAAAGCAATGCCTCAGTTAAGACAGTCTTTTGTGTTTCTGCTTTTGGACAGGTATGTGACTCATACCCCACTGAAGTGTATGTGCCCAAATCTGCCACTGCCCATATCATTGTGGGAAGCTCTAAATTCCGGAGTAGGAGGCGTTTCCCAGCACTCTCCTACTACTACAAGACCAATAATGTAAGTGCGAAATTGGATTTGGGGTAAATTAATTTTTGTCTGATTTTTAAATATTTTTTTTTAGAATGTGTGATGTGTGAAAACATTTCCCATGGCTGCTATTAAACTTTCAAAATTAGATTTCACTTGTCATATAGTAAAATTACCATTACCACCAACTAAGGTACTACATGCATTAGTGAGAGAGGAGGATAAGTAGGAGTATCTCTTCTAAAACGGAGGCTGGGATCCACAGGTTTTTGTAAGTACTTATGCTAAAAAAAATTTTTTTTTTAAAGAATACTGGGTTGGAACCTACAGTAAATTTCTGCTAATGGAAGTGGTTCAGTTTTTGCCTGCCATGCCGTAGACTTCTTGATTTGCTCCTCATGCTGTTGGTGGTGGTTCCCTGTGCCCTAAGGAGCAGTATTTCCGGAATCATTTTGGTCTGCAGGAGGAGAGAGAAGGCAAGGAGCTGCCATTCTCTTGATGGACACGCCTCCCATTAGTGGAGATCTGCTGGGAGATCCAAGCCCTGCTATCATTAACCAGGAGATATCTTTTCAACTGATTCATGCAACTGACCAAACATTGGCGCTCTGCTTTCAGGGTGGCTACATAGTGCTCCAGTCTTGCAGTTAGTGGGTCAGTCCAAGTGTTTGCCATGAGAATGAGCTGCAGTTTGGGCTACTGTCAACTGGGAGGTTTACAGAGATGTTCAACACAGCAGCTCGTGCTTGGAACAATTAATTCCCATGGTCAATTTGCTATACACTGTATAAAGTCCAGGCTAGCACAACCAACTGGGGATTGTATCCGCTGGTCTTGTTGTTGTGGTTGTTGTTCAGTCGCACAGTCGAGTCCGACTCTTCACGACCCCATGGACCAGCTCCCGCCAGGCCCTCCTGTCTTCCGCCGTCCTCTGAAGTTGGCTCAATTTCATGTTCGTTGCATCGATGACACTGTCTAACCATCTCATCCTTTGCCGTCCCCGTCTTCTTTGACCTTCAATCTTTCCCAGCATCAGGGTCTTCTCCTGTAAGGAAATCAGGAGTGAACCAGTAGGCCTCTGGCTGGAAGCCCATTACACTACTGGATCTATGGTAAAGTGGGCAGTTAATAGTTTTACCCCACGCATGGGAAGCCTGAGCCACTTCCCAATAAAGATGATTGTTTTCAAACCATTGGTTCAGATTAGTCCCACAAACTAGAATCAATGGTGTCTACAGTTTAGAAGAACAGTGTGACTGAGGTGATAGTTAAGAGTGTTGGCTGCCCTCTAGTTTTGAAGAGAGGCCGTATTCTGAATTCAGCAGGGGCTAAAAGAAAGGGTCCATGAAGTCAGTTGTTGTTGGTGAGTGCAGCTTCTTATCTGGCTCCCAGCACAGCGTGTACAGTTCCTGCCCTTCTCCAAAGCCTAGTGGGTTGCAGAGGCTCTTCCCGATGTCGGCTTCACTCAGAAACAAGTAAGGCTTCTCCTTGGTTTCTGAATATTTCTGAAGTTCATTGTAATCAGGAAAAGCCATCCTTCCCCTGGTGACATACCCTTCTCCCACAGTTAAACTGGGCCTGAAGCTTGGGATGATGTCAGACGTGACCCTGCCTTTCCCTTGGGACAGGGAAATAAGGCCCTGCCTAGAACAGCTTGCAGTTGGTTATCAACATCAGCCAAAATTTGTGGTCCCTTAGCTGAAACGCCAGCATCTTAGACTCTATCCCAGGGGTGTCAAACATAAGCCCCAGGTGCCGGAATCAGCCCTTCCAAAGCTTTTATGTGGCCTGTGAGCAACTAGTGCAAGGCAGGGAACAGGAGATTGCTGGGGGGGGGGGGGGGTATGGGCAGAGCCACTCTGATTGTGGCTTCAGCATGGTGGCACAACCTCATCTGCGGTAGTCAAGCAGTGTGGGAGCATCTGCCCAGTGCTGCACCACTGGCTCTCCCGTCCGCCTGTATAGGTTTTCCTTTGCACCGCTCTCCCAGCCCATGAGGCTTTGCAGTGAGGATACAAAAACTTGGAGCTTCCGGTTTATGGGGACATGCTGGCGGACGCATTTCCCGGACCTCCTGGGGATGTGATCTGCAAACCAGTGGAAAGGGGGGG
>NW_015164673.1:1304598-1333616 GCF_001447785.1 Gekko japonicus
ACCTTCCACAGTCAGCGTCTTAACCACTTGAGCCACCGCAGCAAACCAGCTCCTCAGAGTACATTAGACCATACTAAATTGTATTGAAATTACTTCCTAAAATCTCAGGGGATGGAAATACTGTTTTATTTAGTTCTTTAGTAACACGGTCTCTGGTTAAAGGAGTAGTAAACAAAATGAAGATTCTGATTGGTGTCCTTAAGATTACGTTTGCATTATATTTTAAAATGCATTATTTAATGCTGGGGACATTAGGATCAGAAAGAGTCAGAGAACTTACAATCTGATCGTTCCTGGGCTCTTTTCACAGATTTATGTTGCACAGAAGCTGATTCTCTGTGCAACGTTTGGTAGCAGCAGGGCCTCACAGGTGTAAAGAGAGGCCCGAGCCCCCACTGCAAATGGGAGGTTGGGAAGGCCAGTATTTCTGTGTCTGTAACCAAATTGAGCTGCGGTGGCTCAAGTGGTTAAGACGCTGAACTGCAGGCTGTGGAAGGTCAGTAGTTCAGCAGTTCGAGACCCGGGTGCCACATGACGGAGTGAGCGCCCGTCTCTAGTTCCAGCTCCTGCCAACCTAGCAGTTCGAAAGCAAGAAATTGCAAGTAGTAAATAGGTACCACTTCGGTGGGAAGGTAACAGCGTTCCGTGCGCCTCGGTGTTTAGTCATGCCAGCCACATGACCACGGAAACGTCTTCGGACAGCTCTGGCTCTTCGGCTTTGAAACGGAGATGAGCCTAGAGTCGGATTCGACTGGCTTTCGAGCAAGGGAACCTTTACCTTCTTAACCAAATTAAGAGTTAACATCAAAAGTGTGAGGCCCCCTGAGAACGTGAGGCCTGGGCCAAATGGCCCTGCTGGCCCTCCCTCCCCCATCTCAAAGGCCCTTGAGTAGCAGTGCAGAGAGCAAGGAATGGACTTTAGGTGCTAAGTTGTTCTACTAATCGCCAGCTCCCTCATGTTTCTGCTGGGGCATTTCTCCAGCTCTCTTTGCACGGGAGGTGTGTGTGCCGAGTGCTATCGTGTCACTTCCGACTTCTGACAACCCTATGAATTAAGGGCCTCCAAATTGTCCTATTGCTAACAGCCTTGCTCTGGTCTTGCAGGCTGAGAGCCACAGCTTCCTTGGTTGAGTCAATCCATCTCATCTTGGGTCTTCCTCTTTTCCTTCAACTTTCCCCAGCATTATAATCCTTTCTAGTGACTCTAGGCTTCTCATAATGTGATCAAAGTACGAGAGCCTCAGTCTGGTCAATTTAGCTTCTAGGGATGTTCAGGCTTGATTTGATCTTCTTCTTCTTGTTGTTGTTCAGTCGCACAGTCGAGTCCGACTCTTCACGAGCCCATGGGCCACATCCCGCCAGGCCCTCCTTATTTGTCTTTTTGGCTGTCCATGGTATCCGTAAAACTCTTCTCCAGCACCACTTTTCAAATGAGTCAGCTTTCTTCCTGTCAGCATTCTTCATTGTCCAGCTTCCACACCTGTGCATAGTAATGGGGGATGCTGTGGCATGAACGATCTTGATCTCTGTCACCAGCAATGCTCCCTCTAAGCTGTGGAGTCTTGTGAGCAAAAATTCTACTTTGTGAGCTGCTGGCATTAAAGTTGTGAGCGAGCGATTTGGCTGCTGCATCATTTAGTTTGCTCTGAAGCCCTCCTTCCTGAGCTGAGACAAAAATGGGTGAGCTGGAGGATAAAAAAATGTGAGCTAGCTCACACTAACTCAGCTTAGAGGGAACACTGGTCACCAGTGATACTTCAGGATCTTTTCTAGCTCCCCTTCCCAGTCTCAGTCTCCTTCTGATTTCTTGGTTGTCGTCTCCCCTTTTGGTTGATGATGGAGCCAAGGAATAGAAATCATTAACAATTTCGATTTCTTTGTCAACCTTAAAGTTGTGTAATTCCTTCACCACCTTTAACCTTCACCAGTCGTCGTTTCAAGTCTTCAATATTTCCTGCCAGTAATGTGGTATCATCTGCATATCTTAAATTGTTAACGTTCCTTCCCCCAATTTTTTTCTCTGCCTTCATCTAAATCTAGTTCAGTTCTCCTTATGATATCACATATCGATTGAAGAGACAGGGAGATAAAACGCCGCCTTGTCTGACACCTTTGCCAAGTGGAAATCATCCTGTTCCCCCCCCCCCCATCCTGTCCTAACAGTAGCCTCTTGTCCAGAGAGTAGGTTGGGCATCAAAGCAATGCGATGTCGCGGCACACCGATTTCTTTCAAAACCAACCATACCTTTCATGATCCACAGTCAAAAGCTTTGTTGTAATCTATGAAATACAAGCTGAGGTGTGACCTCATAGTATATTTAACACCAGGGTCCAAGTATATACCTGCCTCTTCAGGGCAGCCAATGGAGCGAGGAGGCGGGCTTCAGAAGAAAGGAAATTCTAGAAGCAGGAGGACCTGGATAACAGTTGCCTACAATTTCTTCCGCTTATTGAATTTGCCCAGTTTGCCAGACCTCGTGAGTCAATTTATCCATAACATCCTTCAAACATTTGATGGTGTTAATTGCTGCATCTGAAACACGAGGCCCTTGAGCAGAGCCACAGTCCCATTCTGACCATGAGTCCCAGTCGTGCCACTCCCAGCATCTTGTCTGTTTTGGCCTGCAGTCTTTAAGACGCCGAAAGGGACATTCTGCTGGTACGTTTCTCAACAGGACAAGACTGGTTGTGATATTGACAACCATGTGTATCCATTCATCTGTCTTCTACCCACTCACATAGAAAGCACTGAGTGTGAGACCACCAGTTTTGCATGCAGAAGATCCCAGGTTCAATCCCCACTATCTCAAGTTACTAGAATCAGGTGATGTAAAAGACCTTTCTTTACCGGAGACGCTGGAGAGCCATTGCCAGTTAGAGTCAATGGTACTGACACCTTGATAAACCAAATGGTCTCACTTGGGATACAGCAGCCGAGTGCCGAGTGTTTACAGAAAAGAAGCTTCAAATACTTGGCTTTTTGAAGCTTTCATCTCCCAGCCCAATATTGGAAGTGAACCAGGCTTGAAGGAAAAAGCAAGAGAATACTGTGCCTTAAGGCAGAGAAAGGGGTAAAGTTTACCTCCCCTAACCAGTGTTCCCTCCAAGCTGAGTTAGTGTGAGCTAGCTCACAGTTTTTTAGCCTCTGGCTCACGCATTTTTGTCTTAGCTCAGGAAGGATGGCTCCAGAACAAACTAATTTATGCAGTAGTTGAATCACTCACTCACAACTTTAATGCCAGTAGCTCACAAAGTAGAAATTTTGCTCACAAGACTCCACAGCTTAGGGGGAACATTGCGGCCCTAACCAGTTTGTTGTATTTAAAACAGAAAAGATTTTCAAACTGCGTTTTACATACGAAGAGGTGAGTGAATATGTGAATAAATACATGTGGATACCCTTGTTAGGTCTAATTTAGCCCTTGCATAGAAATCCCTCTGGAATTTTAAAGGAGGTTTTGATTTAAACAGACTTGTAGGAACTCTCATCGTCTAACACAGAGGAGGATTTTAGAATTCAACAGGATATTTATCTCCTCTTATGGGTATGTGCCATAATTTGTGTCCTAAAAGAACACATAGTTCCAATGCAAACATCGTTTCCATATTTCAACCAGGAGTAATGTCATAATGTCACCAGTGATGCATGGATGTTCAGTTTATTTGGGCAAAAATTCTATGGTAAGTTGGTTTGTTCACTTGGTGGATCATTTTTCTCTTTTTATCATAAAACGTGTATTGCCACTTTGTGAAAGGAATCTTTACCACAGAGTAAAGTGTTATTGTTCATTTCCCTGCCCCCCATAGATGTAGAATGCATTATGTGACACTGTCCCCCCAGTGTAAATACTACAGTTGCCAACCTCCAGGTGAGGCCTGGTGATCTGATATTACAACTGATCTCCGGGCGATACAGATCAGTTCCACTGAGGAAAATGGCTGCTTTGGAGGGTGGACCCCGCTGAAGTCCCCCCCCTCCTCAGACTCCGCCCTCCCCAGGCTGCAACCCCAAATCTCCAAGTATTACCCCACCCGGAGCTGGCAACCCTAGTAAATACTAGTGAGGCAGGATGAGGCTTCGTTCCCTCAGGGGTATCTTAATGTTGTGTGGCAAGTCCCGTGGGCAATGGCTGCAGCAAGGGTTGTGTTTCCTTTGAATAAGAGAGCATTAGAGTCTTATGATGTCTTTGTAATATTTGCTTAACTGAGAAATATGCAAGTAGAGCATGAATGGAACATACCCACATCAGACAGTGGGTCCCTCGAGAACATGTGCACCCTTTCACAAGACGGAGAAGCCTCTGCCAAGCTTTAGCAAGCAAAATGAGACAGCTCTTGTGGCATATCTGCTAAACACCAACTCTGTATCTGACGTCTGTGGTGTGAAGAGCTACAAACACATGGTGCTCTCAGGAGTAAACATTCCCATTAACCCAAGAACTTTATTTTACCTGGGAATGTGAAACCATGTCTACAGGGAAAATGACCAGCTGTTACCCTCTTCTTTTTCTTTATTTGCCTTTCAGTGACCACCCACGGACTTTCAGGAACATTAGCCCTGTTTTGTTTGCAGTGGTCAATGCAACCAAATTTTGCAACATCTTGAGGAGCTTAAAACTGGCCACTTGTTGTTATGCACTTTTTGCTTCTACCTAGCATTGCCTGGTCCCTACAAGGGCTGGGGGGGGGTGTCCCATGCTCTGTAGCCCCTTCCCCTGGCACCGATCAGCTGGCCAGTAGGGGACTCACTGGTAGGAATACAATGCCATCTCTTAAAACGCTACATTCTATGAACTTAGCCAGACTTGCTTT
Source organism: Gekko japonicus (assembly GCF_001447785.1). NCBI lineage: Eukaryota > Metazoa > Chordata > Lepidosauria > Squamata > Gekkonidae > Gekko > Gekko japonicus. The sequence continues at coordinate 1,309,411 of NW_015164673.1, forward strand.
TATTCCTTTTAAATCTTAAATTTAACTGTTCTAAAAAGACCCCCCAGCATCTCAGTATTAAAAACGTTATTATCAAAGACACAATTCAGAGTCCTTCAATCCTCATTTTTTCTTATCCTGGAGATTTGGGGGGGGGGGGAAGCCGCGTGTTGTGGGGAGGGGGAGGGAAAGGAGTTTGTAAACCGCTCTGAGACTCCAAATGAAGGGCGGGGTATAAATCCAATCTCTTCTTCTTCTTCTTCTTCTTGCTGGCAGCATGGCAATGTCACTTCCAGTGCGAACCAGGAGTAATGTCATAATGTCACCAGCGATGCATGGATGTTCTGTTTATTTGGGCAAAAACTCTATGGTAAAAATGACTTCTAACATAGAGTTTTTGCTCAAATACCAGAGCATCTCGATGTCACCAGCAATGCGATGATGTAATTTCTGATGCGCTGGAAGTGACAGCATCACATCGCAGGTGACACCGTCCTAGGCCTAGTTTTCCTGCTGGAAAGCCCCCCCTCCCGACCGTCTCAAGTAGCCAGGGATAGAAGTTCTACCTGACTGATAGATAGGGTTGCCAGATCTTACCTGTCTGCTGGTGGGGGGATCCTGGTGCTCCTCCTGGGTCTTCTACGAACATGCTGCGATGACGTGACATGGAAGTGACATCATTGTGCTCGGCACATTTTACAGGGGATGCTCTGGCCAAACGCATCCCCTGCGTGACGTGCCTGGTGTGCAGCGGGGCTGTTCAGGGCTGGGGCTCCCCTGAAATCGGAGGAACCTCCCCCCCCCATTGGGGGGTTGGCAACCCTTACTGGTAGATCATCTGTGATGTCACAGTGCAGCTACAAACTCTAATTCAGCTATGGAATGCTGACAATTGCTATAACTTACCAACATTCCAAATACTATAGCAGCACTTAAATTATACTTGCCGGAACCTCCAGGCGTTTCTCTGATGTTTTGGGGTACAGAGCAGAGGCATAGAGGCCTTCTGTGGTGGTGTAGTGTAAAGAGGTCAACACTCCATATTGGTGCGAGCAGCCTCTGTGTGTGAATAGCCTGTTCTGCAACATCAGGGAAACCTTCCAAACTTGCAATAGAACCCATCAGAATCTAGTTTTGTTTCCCGTTACTTTTGTGCAGAACCACCCATTTACCACTAAACTGCTGCTTCTGGGAAGAATTCAGCAGCCCCCACATCTATGAGTGATCTGTAAAATTTTAAATCAGCAGTGGCACACTCCTGTCTCTGATGGGTTTTTTTTAGAAACGGTTACTTTGTTAGCATGTGCTGTTTCATGCCTAGGACAGTTCATATCTTCCTGATCTCTCCCTCTTTCAGTTTAAAGTGTCCATTAAAGTGTCCACTTGGTAGCTCTTAGCAAACAACTAAGAGCATCCAAAATTCAACATCTGAAAGCAGCTCAGCAGGTTAATGTATACTGTGGTGTGCTGCAAAGAGATTGCCATCTGCTGGATGTTCTGTCTAGTTGAAGGCAGCACTGAGTAACAGCACACTAGCAACATAAGTAAGAAGAACACTATTTTGATTAGGTGTCGTTAATCCCTGCCATGAATTGGCCCTTTCACAAGACGGAGAAGCCTCTGCCAAGCTTTAGCAAGCAAAATGAGACAGCTCTTGTGGCATATCTGCTAAACCCCAACTCTGTATCTGACGTCTGTTGAAGAGCTACAAATACATGGTGCTCTCAGAAGTAAACATTCCCATTAACCCAACAACGTTATTTTACCTGGGAATGTGAAACCATGTTCACAGGGGAAATGACCAGCTGTTACCCTCTTCTTTTTACATAGTGACACTTCTGCCTTTGTATTTCGTAGAGCAACTTTTTCCACTGGGCATTTTTCTCTGCTTTGGTTTGTGGAAGGGGATTTCTTCTCTTTATCCTGTAAAGCATATAGAGTTGCCAATCCCCCCCCCCACTCCAGAGCAGTACCCCACCATTTTTGGCACTCTTCCCTCATACACAACGTTCTGTCATTTATATATATATTTGAAAGCTGTGTCCTTCCTTCGCTTCAGTGAGAAAGCATGTTTCCTTTCACAGCTAGAGCTGTTTCTTCATTTTCATAGTGTAGGGCCTGGATATCATACCTAGGGTTGCCATCTACAGGTTGGGAAATTCCTGGAGATTTGGGGGGGGGGGAGCCTGGGCAGGGCAGGGTTTGGAGAGGGAAGGGCGCTCTGTAGGATATAAATGCCATAGAGTCCACCCTCCAAAACAGTCATTTTTTCCAGGAAGTGATCTCTGTCGGCTGGTGATCAGTTGTAATTCTAGGCCTCACCTGGCTGTCGGCAACGTACCCCTGATGCAGGATCGGCTCTAGTATGATTATACCACTGAGAGAGAAATGTAGGGTTTTATACACTTCCTGTGCAGCAGCTCCTGGTACAAAAGAGGGGCAGAAGCCATTTAGTTTACAAAGCGTTCCTATAAAAATAAAATGGATATTGCCAAACTTCTGTCACACATCAGAATTCCATCACCAAGACACGGAACCCAGAAAGGATCGGGCTTGATTCAATGACGGGAGTTACCAGAGGTTACAAGCAGGATTAGTCCCACCCCAAAGACTGTCCAGTCTCCCGTATGAGAGAATGGCAATCATTGACTCATACGAAGAAAAGTAAATCAGTGCATTTGGGAACAGTGCTGCAGTAGAGGATCCTCTGCTTCCAAACTGGGTGGCCTGGCCTTTACTGATAGGGATCACACCCTGGGAACATCAGAAGCGGGCCAAAGAAACGGGCACAGAAGGCCAAGGCCCTCTTCTGATGTTGCCTCCTACTGCTGGTTTATAGGGGTTTACTGCCTCTGAATGAGGAGGTTCCCTTAACTCACCATGGTTAGTAACCTCCCCTATCTCAGGGTTGTTTTGAGGGGGAAATGGAGAATGGAGAGCCATGTGAGCTGCCAGGAGCTCATTGGAGGAAGAGTAGAAGAAAACTGTGCTAGAAAAGTAGTCCTACTCATGGGTCTCCTTGTGCGCCCAGTGGGGTTTCAGTGATGTCTGGACATGTTTAGAGATGCACAACAAAATGGCTTAGTTGATTTCAGTGTTTCCCTTTTGAAATAAATTCACTTCACATCATTCTTTTTTCTCTACAGGTAAATAGTGTGACCATTGTCTGTACTGACCTTTAAGTTTTCTCTTTTTCTACATTTGCAGCTCAATGCAATGGCAAACAGAGCAGCTGGGAAGGGCTACGAAAATGAAGACAATTACTCCAACATCAAGTTTCAGTTCATCGGCATTGAGAATATCCATGTCATGAGGAGCAGTCTCCAAAAAATGCTAGAAGGTATAGCCTTCATGTGTTCAGGGCAGCTACATGCCAGATGTTGAGGGCCGCATTGCACCACCTGTGCTTCTTGGTGGGCTTAGAAATGCACAAGAAATATTGTGAATGTGTGGGTTTTGTACTGTTAATGTCTACAATGAAATATTAAAGTAGTGGTGCTAAAAGCACACTTAGATGGAACTGGTTCCTTGAAGTAGATAATGGTCTGATTGAAGACAAAATGGCCAGTACCGTAATGCCCCTGCATAGATCCATGAAGCGGACTCGTTTGGAATACTATGCACAGTTCTGGTCACCCTATCTCAAAAAGGACATTGCAGAGCTGGGAAAAGTGCAGAGGAGGGCAACCAAGATGATTAGGGGCAGGGCTATTTTTGGGCAGGAACGCACAGGAACGGAGTTCCGGCTGGCTCCCAAGTTGGCCACACCCAGCAGGAACTCATTAGCATAATAGGCCACACCCAACAGCAGGAACTCATTAGGATTGGCTACATTAGGGGTGTGTGGCCTAACATGCAACGGGTTCCTGCTACAAAAAGAGCCCTGGGTGTTGACAACAAACAAGGTGAACAGAATAAGAAGCAAAAGGTGGGTGTGGCTGGATGAGCACACTTCTGGTAACGTGGGGTGTGTGGCCTAATATGCTAATGAGCTGCTCTATCAGGGGTGTGGCCTAGTAGGCTAATGTGTTTCTGCTGTTGGGTGTGGCCTATTATGCTAATGAGTTCCTGCCGGGCTTTTTCTGCCAAAAAAAGCCCTGGTTAGGGGTTTGGAGCACCTTGCCTATGAGGAAAGGCTGAAGAGCCTGGGACTTTTCAGTTTAGATGACTAAAGGGGGACATGATAAAGATTTATAAAATTATGCATGGGGTGGAGAGAGTTGACCAAGAGAAATGTTTCTCCCTCTCCCCAAATACTAGAACTCGAGGGCATCCAATGAAGCTGATGGGGCAGTAGGTTCAGAATGGACAAAAGGAAATACTGCTTTACCCCAAGAGTGATTAAAATGTGGAATTCACTGCCAGAGGGTGTAGTGATGGCCACAGAAATAAAACAGCTTTAAAAGGGAATTCATAGAGGATTACGTCTATCCATGGCTACTAGCCATGGTGACTGAGGGGAGCCTCCACATTCAGAGGCAGTGATCCTCTGAATCCCAGAGCCAGGAGGCAACATCAGGGGAAGGCCTGGGCCTCTGGGCCCTGTTGCTGGCCATCCAGAGGAACTGGTTGGCCACTGTGTGAGGCAGGATGCTGGACCCGATGGACTGTTCATCTGATCCAGCAGGGCTCTTCTCTTCTTTTGTTCTGCTTTAAATGCAGTCAGGCTATTGATCCAGCTAGCCCAGCATGATCTACTCGAAGTGGCAGTAGCTATCCAAGGACTCAGAGGTCTTTGGCAGTCCTGCTAGCTGAGAACCTTAACTAGAGAATGGGAGTGGGCTGGGAAGTGGAAACGGCCCTGGAGCAAGTTGAGCTCAGCAGCCCTGTTAGTGCTTCAAGCCAGCACTTCTGGAGCCACTCTGCTCTGTGGGACCAACGATGTGCAGGAGGCGACGATTGTTGAGCTGATGTGGGTTATCGTTGCCACTGAAGAGATCTTAGCCAAGTAGCACCTGAAGCATTGGCAGAGTTGCTGGGGCTTGGCTTTACTTGCTCCTGGGTACCACTAGGGCAGTGGCCAACTGGGAAATTTCCCTGTACGTGAAATGGTCAGTCTATTTCTGCTGGAGATTCCAGAGACTGGACTAGGGCCTTCCTGTCCATGAGGGCATGTAAGTTCGGCTCATGAGCTATGGTTTGTCTCTAATGTTGACATTGGCATGGCCTAATCTCCATGCCATGGGTGGGACCACAGGGACCTGTTCTGCTAAGGGTGGCGCCTTCTTCTGATGCAGGTTGCAGGAGGAAGGCTTCGCCATTGACAGATCTGTAGGATCCAATCCATCGTGTAAAGTACTGAAGTAGCGAAAGTGTCATCGAGTCACAGCTGACTTAGGGTGATTCTGTGGCATTTTCAAGGCAAGAGACTTCCAGAGGTGGTTTGCCTTTGCCTGCCTCTGCGTAGCCACCCTGGACTTCCTTGGTGGTCTCCCATCTGAGTACTTAACATGCACTGAAACCTATTGAGTGGCCTTGGGTAGTAAATTTTCCCAGTGTAATCTACTTTACAGGGTTGTTGTGAGGATAAAATGAGTTTAATCCGTACGTGACACACTTCCCCTGAGCTCTGTGGAGGAAGGATAAGAACATAAGAGAAGCCAATGTTGGATCAGGCCAATGGCCCATCCAATCCAACACTCTGTCACACAGTGGCCAAAAATACCATGTGCCATCAGGAGGTCCAGCAGTGGGGCCAAGACACTAGAAGCCCTCCCACTGTTGACACCCCCCCTCGCACACCGCATACAGAGCATCACTGTCCGGCAGTGGGGCCGGGACACTAGAAGCCCTCCCACTGTTCCCCTCCCCAAGCACCAAGAATACAGAGCATCCCTTGCCCCAGACCAAGCGTTCCTATAGAACATAAGAGAAGCCAATGTTGGATCAGGCCAGTGGACCATCTGGGTCACACACAGTGGCCAGAAATACCAGGTGCCCTCAGGAGGTCCAGCAGTGTGGGGCCAGGACAATAAGACCTCCCACTGTTGTCCCCCCCCCCAGCACCAAGAATACAGAGCATCACTTGCCCCAGACCGAGAGTTCCTACCTATACCTTGTGGCTAATAGCCTGAGAGTTCCTATCTACATACAAATGTGAACAAATAAAAATCAGACCATTAATTTACCTCTTTTACTGGTATTTTTTTGCTCATGGGGCCAGATACCTATCAATGTGCTTTTCATTTTCTTCCACACCACGGCTCCTCTCCTGGAAAGCGAAATAAGGTCATTTTGACAGTTGCTGAGTTTACAAGAAATTTGAGCTCCCCCCCCTCCCTGGATGCACAGCAGCAGTTTCCCTGTGCTTAAGGCCAGATGTGTCCCAAATTCTCTAGTCTGCAGATCCTTTTTATAGATTAAAGTGTTTCAGGGTTATTCCACCCCCCCACCCCCCTGGCTGATATGCAGATATGGAGGCACCCGTGGGATCTAATGGAGCTTTTTGCTTACTGAGTTCCTACCTAAATGAATTCCCAGTTGAACTCCCGTCACTTTGCCTGTACGTAGCCTTGGCCTGTAATTTAGGACAGTGGGGGACTTTGCTCAGTAAAGTGGAGAGCAAATATTGATTGTGATTGAGGAACAGGGCTTTGGTTTTCCCCCTGCACTTTGCAAACAAGAGGCAGCAGTTTTCAGATCGAATGCGGCTGCTAATTGCACACTCTGCCATCTGCACAGGTGCATTAATCATTCGAGGGGCTTACTTGCTGTCAGTGCCCATCGTGAAGACGCTTTTGAGAGATGCCATCCTGAAAGCAGTCTCTTTGTGATAAAGTGCGGCGAGAAAGATCAGGTCAATCGGCCTCTCATTTAAGGGAAGGCAGAGGAGCCAGAAAACCAAACACAGGTGTCTGCTGCGAATGGTGTGGAGCACTCGCCTGCAGAAAGCTCGAAAATATATTTATGCATGTATGTTTATCCCTTCTGATAGAGCTTTTAAGATTTTTCAAGCCCTGCTGGTAGTGACTTTAGATCAGTTTACTGGATGTAAAATCACTTTTCCCCCAGCGGGTTACATTTGCGGTACAAGAAAATGAGACTTCACTGCATCAGACGCATTGGCTGGGAGCACTTCATCTGGATCTTGCTCGGCACCTTACCTAGCACACACAAACCCTCATTAGGATAGATTTCAGAGTCTTGGGTTTTGATGCAGGACATTTGGGTTTGGAGCACTCATCCAGTCAGTCAATAAGCCAGAGTTGGTAAATGACACTGCTGAAAAACACCAGGAAAGTTTAACAGCTTGATTCTAATATTATGGAAGAAAAGACTTCGTCATACGTCCCTTAATTATTAGACTGGCATATTATGGAAGAAAAGACTTCGTCATACGCCTCTTAATTATTAGACTGGCAAAAAAAAAAGAGTAAAGTACATGTTGTATGCCTGTGTGTGTAAGGAAGCTCTATTTTTTTAAAGAAGAAAAGCAGCCTTGAAAGGCTGCAACTTTGAAGAGAGAAGCAATGTGGGAGGGAGGGATAATTAACCCTTTTTCTGCTGGCCATTTTTCTGCTCAAAATCAGTCCTACGCAGCTGCCCTCGCCCACCCCATCGGAGCTCCAGATCTCAGATCCTGCCATGGGGAAAGGTGAGTGGGCAGGGATTTGAAGGGGTAAAGAGTTAAGAGCTCCCCCACTGTGCCACTCATCCGTTTAAAATAGCAGTCTGCTAAGGCTGTATTTCATTTAAGGGGGGGAAATCAAAGCTTTGATTATACACATATGCAGGGCTTTTTTTTGTAGAAAAAGCCCAGCAGGAACTCATTAGCATAAGAGGCCACACCCTGACAGCATAGATAATTAGCATATTAGGCCACACCCCATGCCAACTGCGGGGAGCCCGGGCAAGCCGGCCCTTGGAGGGTAGGAAAGGCAGTTTAAACTTCTAGGCCCCCCCTGGCCCGCCCACCTCGGAGTCGCCGGGAGGGGGTCACTCTCCAGGCCTTCCCTCTGTAGTAGCCACGCACGCAGAGGTTTTGGCTGTAGTGGGCGTGGCCAACTCTGAAGCCAGCCGGAACTCCGTTCCTGTGCGTTCCTGCCCCAAAATAGCCCTGCACATATGCATGTAATGCATGTAAATTGTAGTTTGCCTTTGTGAGCTGACTCCATGTAACAGTGTTGACTTTCCAGTGATGTGAGGGGATGTGAAAGCTCTTGTCTACAGAATTTTCTGTCTCTGTCCATGGTTTCCCATTCACATTTGTAGGTCTTCATTTGGCAATCAAGTAATGTACATGCTTATGCAAACCAGTCTCTGGTTCCTTAGAAATATTTGGGATATTTCCAGATATTGTATTTTAGGACTGGGGGTGAATGTTGGAACTGACAGTGTAAAACCAAGGGATACAAATGTTTGATTGTGTATTGAAACTGTGACTGATTTTACAGTTTGTGAGTTGAGATCTCCTTCAATGAATGACTTCCTCTGGGGACTGGAGAATTCAGGCTGGCTAAAGCACATCAAAGCCATCATGGACGCTGGCATCTTCATTGCAAAGGTATAGAACTTCTTGGGAGACTGGGAACAAGCTGACTCAGGAACCAGAATATCTGGCTGATTGCTGTTGCCTGAAGAAATAAATGTGCCCCCCAAATGTGTTACGTTTCAGTGCTTCAGAAGTTGACCGTGTATTTCAGTGACAGCTAGGGTTGCCAAGTCGCGGCGGGGGATTGTATGTCTTCACAGAATCCGTGCCGCGGGGACAGCGAGACACGTTGCACCCGCCGTCGCCAGGATGTGACGCTACGCGTCGCTCTGGCAACGGGGCTCCAAACAGCCCTGTTGCCAGAGCGACACCCTGCGGCACACATTCTGCGAAGACATGTGGATCCCCTGCCGTGATTTTGCGAGATTTGGTAAGCCTAGTGACAGCAGATACAATGTAGAACAGTGTTAACTCAGGCAGTTGTGGGTTTAGGGCCACCTGTTTCATCCTAATCCAGTTTGTTAGGATCCAGTAGTGGTTAGGAGCATGGACTCTAATATGGGAGAACCGGGTTTGATTCCCCACTCTTCCACATGCAGCTGCTGGTGTGACCTTGGGTCAGTCACAAGTTATTTCAGAACTCTCAAGAGCAGTTCTCTCAGACCTCTCTCAGCCCCACCTATCTCACAGGGTGTCTGTTGTGGGGAGGGGAAGGGAAAGGAGATTGTAAGCCACTCTGAGACTCCTTCAGATAGTGAAGGGTGGGGTATAAATCCAATCTCTTCTTCTTCTCCTTCTTCCTCCTCCTCCCCCCCACTCCCCTGGAGTGATCACTTGGCATTAGAGTTTGCTAGTTGTTTTGTCTATTGACACCTCCATGCCTGACTACCAGGCTTCTACATGGTATGTGAGTGCACACACATCATCAAAGGGAAAAATGGTAGTCAGAACTGGAGCCCTGGCAACCATTCCAAGGAGCAGAGAAAATGACAAGCCAGTTGTTGGGAGGGAAGACAGAGAATCAGTGGGCAAGGAGGAGGACGTTTTCAGGTATGTCTGCAGGCTGCCTGCTAAATAACGGCTTGTAGATCCATTTCTGGTCTGTCGTGGCATCAGCCTGCTTTTTCAGCACTCGTGTGAATGCTTCCAGTGAGCCAGTAAGAAATGGATTGTGTCATTTGAGTGCTACCACTGCCCCCTGCCAGAACTGAGCTAGATCTTTGGTAAAGCCGGCTGTATCCCTACACCGTGGCTGGGCACTTTGCTCACCCAGGCCATGGAAGTGGCGGAGTTTGGCTAAAGTTCTGGATACCTGGGGAACTTCCTGGAGGCAGACACAGAATGGCCGAGGCCTTAAGTGGCCCTTTGCTGCCCAGTGAGGAGCAAGACTAAACAGGATGTCATAGCCGCACCTTATGGGTAATGTTGGTGAAATGAAAGATAAGGACAGCCTGAAGTGTCAGGATCTCTATGGGGCAAACCTGGTACACTTGAAATATAATCTGTATGTGACGGAATGGACCCTGCAGAAAATGATGTGTGCGCGCACCTGTCAGTAGTTATTACCAGGGGTCATTTTGTAGAAAAAGAGGTGCAGGAGCTCATTAGCATAACTTATTTGCATATGCCACACCCCCTGACACCAGCAGAAGTGTGTCAGAAGGCCACACCCACCGCTCAGGCTCCACTGGACTGTTGGATTGCTAGCTATTGGGGGGGCATGCAGATCTGCCCTCGCAGAGGAGGGAGAGCTTGTACCTGAATAAAACTTGGTCTTAAAGGTGCCACTGGACTGTTTTGGGCCGGGGGGGGGGGGCCTCTGCAGTTTACCTGGCTGCTTCTTGCTCTGACTGAGGGCTGCTGGGAGCAGGGGGTGGGGCTTGTTGCATGTGCCCACCCCCTGGGCTCTTTATTGCCGGAGCTCCGCTCCTGTGCACTCCTGCAGGAAATGACCCCTGGTTATTACCTGGACTGAATATGGAAGGCCTTGCATATGGGTCCTCCCCATTCACCCAGTGGAAAGTCAAGTCTTGATTGAATACCATGTTCATGTATTTCTGGAACCTGCCGTCTGCCCTCGGGAAGATGGTTCAGATGTAGATGAACGTGGCACTGGCTGGCTGGATCAGATGGTATACGCAGAAGAGGGCAGAGAGGGCAGCTCTCCCCCCACTCTCATATCAGGTTCAGGAATTTAATATCTGACCCTGTTGACTGAAACATTCTGTGTACTGAAAGTTTTTGCACCTGCTGGGTGAGCTGCTCTCTGTAATTTTTATTTCATAAAGGGAACCGACTGCTCGGTGTGTTATCTGTGTATCATCCCTTCCTCTCTGTTTTAGGCCGTAGCGGAAGAAGGAGTGAGTGTTCTCGTTCACTGTTCTGATGGATGGGACCGGACCTCTCAGGTTTGCTCTATCGCAAGCCTTTTGCTTGATCCGTTTTATAGAACTATGAAGGGATTTATGGTAAGCAGATCTGCCGTACAGGGAAACGGGTTTCAGAAAGTGGTGCGCCCTGTAGTTGCAAAGTGTTAATTAATAGAAGAGTCTCCCACAAAATGAAACCATTTTTACGGGTGTAACTCTCTTGTGGCTCGGTTGTATGTGTTTTTGTGCCAGGCGGACAATTGTTAAAGCACTGGTGAAGAGCCGACAAGGTGGAGCCAAGGGCATTATCAGTTCCCGATTCCCTTTATTTATTTAACGTGTATCCCGCCCTACCCTACGAATGGGCTCAGGGCGGCTCACAACATAGTAAAAACAATAAAAACCAAGATATAAAAATAATTAATTAAGCAATTAAAACAAGATGGCATTAAATATGAGGAACCCAGCGTCTCCTTTGACATTTAAACAGGTGATGTTAGATGACCTGCTTTATAAGTTTTTGATCAGATGGTGGGAGGTACCTAAAATATAGTGCGCCATAGATGATAAACCGTGTCTAGGAGGCACTGGGCGGGTACCAAAAGCAGGGAAGGTCGCCTCACCCAAAGGCCTGGTGGAACAGCTCCATTTTATAGGCCCTGCTAGGGTTGCCAAGTCTCACCTTGTTCTGGAGCGGGGGACTCCCGGGTTGAAACACGCGCACTGCATCCACGTCACCAGGAAGTGACGTGACCACGCTGGGCACGCTGGGGGCGGGGCCACGACCATCCGAGGGAAAACCAGAGTTTCCCTCGGACGACTGTGGCCCCGCCCCCAGCGTGCCCGGCGTGGTCGTGTCACTTCCTGGTGATGTGCACGTCGGGGTGGAGTTCCCTCCGGGGCCCGATCTGGCGGCGGCGGGGAACGGGCCTCTGGGGCAAGGGTTTCCCCGCCGCCCGGGGGGACTTGGCAAGCCTAGGCCCTGCGCAACCGTAATAGCTCTTGCAGGGTCCTGATCTCAAGTGGGAGCATGTTCCACCAGGCCCTGGCCCTGGTTGAGGCTAAGTGGACATCTCTTGGGCTGGGGATTTCCAGGAGGTGTTGATTGACGGAGCGCAAGGCTCTCCGCAGCACATACGGGGAGAGGCGGTCCTGCAGATATGCTGGTCCCAGGCCGCGTAGGGCTTTAAAGGTCAGGACCATAACCTCGAATCGGATTCGGTATCCAATTGGCAGCCAGTGCAGCCATTTAAAAACTGCCCAAGATCACTTCAGAACAAGACAAGCACAAAAACACAACAGTTAACATCGCAAAATAGTGTGAAAAAGAGAAAGCAAACTAAGCAGCGGTTAATGGACACAATCTCGTATCGTATAAAAACAGAGCAGGACAAAAATCTAAACATACCGGAGCCATTAGAATTTAACTGTAAAACCAAGAGCTTGTAACAATAAAGAGTGAGGACGGGGAGCCGCAGAGAGGAAGGGCTTCCAGAAAGGTGGTGGTGGAAGGAAATCACGTGTGGAGGGGCCTGAGCTGACCAGCTGCCGCTATAGTCAACCAGCTCTCAAGGCAGTGCAAAGCTCTTCTTTCTTTCTTTCTTTTTATTTATTTATTACATTTTTAATCTCCCCTCCTGGCCAAGGCTGGCTCAGGGCGGCTTACAGGCGGATAAAATTCCCATAATGCAATCATAATAAAATCACATACATTAATAAATACAAAATTCAAACAGTTTTGTGCTAGCAACATTCCTCATATTCCAATTGACTCTTCGGCCTTCTGCAGCTATCTCAGGTCATTGGCACGGGCTGTGCTTGAGGGACCGCCGGGCCAGGGCTCCGCCAGAGTATATATTAATTATTGGCGGTGGAGGTGTTAGTGGCGGGGGCGCCCGAAGCCTGGCGGAGCTCCGTTTTGCAGGGCCCTAGTCTCTTCCGGGAGCTCATTCCACCAGAGTGGAGCCGCCACCGAGAAAGCCCTGGCCCTAGTTGCCACCAGTCTGGCCTCCTTGACGATTGGGAGAGCCAGCCGGTTCTGGGTCCCCGCTCGCAGTGTCTTTCAGGGTCCATATGGGGAAAGGCGGTCCCTGAGGTATGCGGGTTCCCAGTACCAAAGCTGCTATACAGAGTTGGGCTGCCGTGGTTTTTTCTTCTTTGGTGCTATCCTCAACAAACAATTGTGTGCAGAATCCAACTATTTGAACACGAAAGGCATTTGTTTGTCCCTGTGGGGGAGACAGAGCATTTCAGATTGGTGAAGTGGCATGGAGGGGCTCCCCTCCCCTTGTGGTTAGGCTTGCCATTTGCCTGTCTGTGGTGGATCAGCCCCAGCTCTCAGCCCCATTCCCCAGCCCTTGAAACACTGAGGAATGGCAAGGGAGAAAAAAATGCTGGGAAATGACACTGTAGGAATTCCCCCGTTTCTCTATGGTCTTTAAAGGAAAATAATTCCTTGTGTGGTACCCCCATAAGCAACACTCCATTACCCGCAAGCTCTACCCTCCTTTAAAATATCTGAGTGTTGTTGAGGAGGTGCTGGCCCCACTACTTGTGCTGTGGGCCTGACTGGAATCGGTGTTCCTCGCACAGGATGTAAAAAAACACAACAGTGCTGTCAACTCCATTGAAAGATCTCCTAATATAGGATGTGGGTGAGCAGACTCAGTGAAGATGATTTTGCAGCTTCTCCCTGCTTGCTTAAAAATTCACATGAGCTTCGTTGCATGCTACTTACATACCCCTCTCTCATTTTAGGTATTAATTGATAAGGATTGGGTTTCATTTGGTCATAAATTTAACCACAGGTAAGCACGGTTTGATCATTTAGACATTTTTCAGTGCTGTGGCTAACTTGAGTACAATCTTCCTTGTTGCTATTGGAAATCAAATGAAGAGAGTTTTCTGACTAGCTATAGGTTCCATAACTGATATTTTCTAAGCTGTTGGAACCTCTCTGGAATTCACAAAACCAAAATAGGACCCACGGTAAGTAGGAAATACCAAAAATCAGCAAATACCATGCTACAGACGATTACAAAATATCTCAAATAATTTACACACACACACACAAACACACATACACACATATACATACATATATATATATATATATATACACACATATATATATACACATATACATATATATATACACATACACACGTGCTTTTCACTTTGGAGGAAGCTTTGAGCTCACTAAGAGAGACTTTTTGTAGCGTTCATTGGAAAATTTGAATAAATATTTTCTTATTTGGCAACCTTGTGCTTGGAAATATCTGTTGAACTCCCTGAGGAAGACACTGAAACAGGAGGATATCTGGACCTCTGTTGGAGGAAGACTGAGCACTTTTTCACAATAGACTTAAAGGAGTCCTCCCTCTTGGAACTTTTGTATAATTAAGGAGGACTGATATTGGTACAGGGGTTGTGCAATATCTTTTGTGATGTGTTAAGAGACAATACTTAGATGTTTTGTATCAAGGCTTATATGATAAATAATATATGGTGAACCTCTCTGGAGTAGGGTTGCCAAGTCAGAAACTTACCGCAGCGGGGGACTCCTGGCCAGCGTCTGGAGCACACGAAGCGCACATGCGCCGCATGTACGTTACCCGGAAGTGACGCGGGTACGCCGGGCACGCTGGGGGCGGGGCCAGGACCATCCGAGGGAAAACCATAGAGTTTACCCTCGGATGACCGTGGCCTCTGGGGCGGGGGTTTCCCTGCTCCCCGGGGGGACTTGGCAAGCCTACTCTGGAGACATTTTGAACACAGCCAAGCGCCAAAATGAGATTCTTTTGCCCCCTCAGCCTTGAGACTGCCCCTTTTGCCCCAGGCACAGGTGGCAGAGAGGGCAGCAGCAGGAAGGGCAGTGTTGCAAGCGCACTGGTGCAGTGAGGCATGGAGAATGTAGTCCCCACGCTTCCTTGCTCAAATGGACGTTACAAAATATACTTGCAGCAGTATCCAGGCCTCCATTCTTAGGGCTCTGGTTTTCACAAGCTATGTTCCTTTTGCTTTGGTAAAGTAAGTTTGGGAATGGAGCTGCGGTGGCTCAAGCGGTTAAGACGCTGAACTGCAGGCTGCGGAAGGTCGGTAGTTCAGCAGTTCGAGACCCGATTGTGCCGCATGACGGAGTGAGCTCCCGTCTCTAGTTCCAGCTCCTGCCAACCTAGCAGTTCGAAAGCAAGAACTTGCAAGTAGATAAATAGGTACCACTTCGGTGGGAAGGTAACAGCGTTCCGTGCGCCTTGGTGTTTAGTCATGCCGGTCACATGACCACGGAAACGTCTTCAGACAGCGCTGGCTCTTCGGCTTTGAAACGGAGATGAGCACCGCAACCCTAGAGTCGGACTCGACTGGCTTTCGAGCAAGGGAACCTTTACCTTTTGCTTTGGTAAAGTAAGTTTTATACCACACTGTTTTTTGGCTCTGAAGCATTGGCGTATTATACCAGATCCGCCTCTTAAATGTTAATCTCAAAGGCTTGATCCTATTAATTTCTATGTATCGTGCCATATTTCATTTATCATTCCATATCGGGAACTGACCTTTTTTTGGGGTGGGTGGGATTGTTTTAGGTATGGCAACTTAGACGGCGACCCAAAGGAGATCTCTCCAGTTATCGACCAGTTCATCGAATGTGTGTGGCAACTGATGGAACAATTTCCTTGTGCCTTTGAATTCAACGAAAGGTTCCTCGTCCACATACAGCACCACATCTATTCCTGCCAGTTTGGGAATTTTCTGTGCAACAATCAGAAGGAGAGGCGAGAGCTGAAGTAAGGTGGACTTTCCTTTAGACCATAAGTATACACACCCCTTTTCCCTACTTTTATCATTGGGAGACTACTAGGGATCCCAAGTCCCCCCGGGGGGCGGGGAAATCCCCGTCCCAGAGGCCTGTTCCCCAGTGCCGCCGGATTGGGCCCCGGGGGGAACTCCACCCCGACGTGCGCGTCACCCAGAAGTGATGCAGACACGCCGGGCACGGGGCCACGGCCATACAAGGGAAAACTCTATGGTTTTCCCTTGTATGGCCATGGCCCTGCCCCCAGCGTGCCTGGCGTCCTCCCGTCACTTCCGGGTGACGTGCGTGCGGCGCGGCTTCACGCAAAATGCCAGCCGGGAGCCCTCCGCTCCCGGCGAAGATAGACTTGGCAACCCTAGAGACTACAAAAGACAGCTTGTCCCATGGAAATTTCCCCCCTGCCTTTGCAGTCAACATGCCTTCATAGTGAACAGCAAAAGGCTGGGCTTTTAATAGCTCGTTCTCCCTTGTTTAATGGCCATGGTTTGTCCTTGGGTTCCAATCTGGGCATTTAAAATGCGTGTGAAAAATCTCTTCTCCTTCCCCTTACCGCGGGATGAGAGGAAGACAGTAGGGTTGCCAACAGGCCTGAAGAAAAAAATGCCCCGTTCTTTTAATAGAGGCTTAATGATATGGAAACAAGCAGCTGAAGCTTTTTATGGTATGGAGGTAAATGTCACCTGGTAAAAAAACATCCTAAAGCCTCTATTAAAGGGACAGGTCTCCAGGCAGTGGGCAGCCCTCAAAGCCAGTGTTAAGATTACTGTATGGATATGACCAGATGGTTTACAGAGAGCCAGTTTGGTGTAGTGGTTAAGTGTGCGGATTCTAATCTAGGAGAACTGGGTTTGATTCCCCACTCCTCCACTTGCACCTGTTGGATGACCTTGGGCAAACCATAGTTCTGATAAGAGCTGTTCTTGAAAAAGAGCAGTTTCTGTCAGAGCTCTCTCAGCCCCACCTACCTCACAGGGTGTCTGTTGTGGGGAGGGGAAGGAGCTTGTAAGCCGCTCTGAGACTCCTTTTAGTGAAGGGCGGGGTATAAATCCAGTATCTTCTTCTACATATTATATCTGTCATGTGAAGGCTGCTTTAAATTCCTCCATAATAGGGGGGGGGGATCACAGCCATTTCTGAGGGAGAAATGGGGGGGGGGACAGTGTGGCCAGATCTTGAGAAGAGAGTGCATTTGAATTCTACCATTCCTAAATACAGACTTACTTTCTCAATTTACTTGCACCAATGGCTTTTGGAGGGAAAAAGTGTAGCAAAGCAGTTCACAGACTTGCGTTTTAAACCCTCAGGATTCAAGAACGGACGTATTCACTTTGGGCTCATTTGTGGAAGAACCGTGCTGATTATATGAA
This sequence comes from Gekko japonicus, assembly GCF_001447785.1. Lineage (NCBI taxonomy): Eukaryota > Metazoa > Chordata > Lepidosauria > Squamata > Gekkonidae > Gekko > Gekko japonicus. Next base: position 1,326,370 of record NW_015164673.1, read on the forward strand.
TCCTCTGTATAGGGAAGACTATAACAGGACCTTGAATCCACAGTCGGCTCCTTGGCAGTTTGTTTATAAGTAAGTGAGGTTCTTGTTATTGGATGTTCTTTACCAGAAAGTACTAAGGTAAAATGCCACTGCTCGTGTTCTGTGCTTCATTCCAGTGTATAGACAGATTATGCCATAGAAACGCGGCTTTTTGTTCATTCATTAACTTACCAAATTATTTCTATCCCACTTTACAGAACGCTTAACAGGAGTAACAATAAAATGGCAAAACTCTAAATCATGGTGTTGAACATAAGGCCTGGGGGCCAGAAGTGGCCCATCCGGGGCTCTTAGGCGGCCCGTGGGCAACTAGTGCTGAGGGAGGGAACAGGAGGCTGCTCAGGGGAGTGTCGCTTCAGCATGGCAGAACAGCTTCATCTCCAGCGGTCAAGCAGTGTGGGAGTGTCTGCCGCCCTGTGCTGCACCGCTGGCTCTCGGGTCTCCCCACAGGGGTTTTCCTTTGCACCTTTCTCCCAGCCCAGGGGGCCTTGCAGTGAGGACACACCAACTCAGAGCTCATCAGCTGCTGTCCTTTATCCAGTTTTTCTCTCCAGTACCTGGCATTATGTTTATGGCCCATGTGGCCCGGCCCGACAAAGTGACATTTATGTCAGATCCGGCCCTCGTAACAAATGAGTTTGACACCTCTGCTCTAAATTATAAACAGCCGTCACAATAGTCAATGAAAGCATTAATGTAGCTTTTAGATACATTGAAACAAGTGTGTCCAATTATGTAAATGTCTTAAAAGCGCACATACAGTCATTTCCCCGCCAAAGTTAGAGCAGTTTATATAATTGCAAACTGAAATCTCGCTTTATATGGGTAGGGGCAAAATTTAGCATTCCCCCACCCCCTTTTTATCAGAAGGGTTTTAATGTTGCTTATTGTCTGCTTTACTAAAATAAAAAACTTACATTCAAGACACACCTTAAGCCAGCTGCATGTCTGAGAATGAAGTACGTCCGAAGAGCTTAGGTTTGGCAAAGAAACGAATAATCTGTCAACTGCTACCACTAGCGCTTATCGTGTTACAGGGTTTCTTAAAATAGCTTCTCAAGCCCTTACTAGACTGCTCCATTCTGAATCCATGTCTGATTGTTACTTAACCCAGCCACTGATCTGCTTATGAGCATGCAGTCAACCTCTGACCACATGTAACTGGAGGAATCGGACAGCAGGGGTAGCTACGCCAGGCTCATCCAAGCCATTCCCAGTATTTGTTACAACGTATCCCATTCTCAGAAACAACTTATGTTTATGTCCTAATGGAGAACGGTTCTTTAGCAGCAAACATTTATTTGCACAGAGGACACAGAAGCAGGCGTAGATCAATCGTTCAAGGTTACAAGGTTATATAGAGAAAAGTTGGCCTATAGACTCAGGTGTTTCATCGTCTTAGTTTTAGCACTAGATAATTTGGGGTGTGCTACTGGTGGATTGTAGCCACTGTATACTTTCTGCACTTTGTGAAATTTCTATCATCTGGTTTCCAGTAAGAATGCTTCTTCAATTGCAACATACACCTGTTGAATATAGAAATGGATTTTTACTGCCTGTGTATTTTTCAGGAGAGTTGAAACAATGTTTCTGCAGTAAATCACTTTCCAAAATTACAACAGTAGCTAGAATAAATGCCAACTCACATAGACAGTTAAGAGCTCATTAAGAAAAAGGCTCAAAACAGTACACAAGTGTATTTCTTGGGAATATTTGTATTGTAACTCAGTTCGTTTCAATGGAGAATGGTGCATACAAAAGAGAGAGTGTGTGTAGAGCCACTTCCTCCTATTAAATTTACACGGTGGGCTTTGTGAGGGCGTCAAGAGCCATCATATCCCCAAGAATTTTCACATCCCAATAGGGTGGAGAGAGTGTGTGTAGAGCCACTTCCTCCTGTTAAATTTACACGGTGGGCTTTGTGTGGGCATCAAGAGCTATCATATCCCCAAGAATTTTCACATTCCCAATAGGGTGGCCAAAAGTCCTGGAGAAAAATGCCCTGTCTCTTTAATAGAGTTGTAGTGGGCAGAAATGGGCAGCTGAAGCTTTTCATGGTATGGAGGTTAAGTATCCTATTAAAGCCTACGTTAAAGGGACAGGGTATTTTTTTCTCCAGGCAGTTGGCGGACGTCCACTTCCAAATCGGAGTGTGAGAACTCCCCCCCATCCTTCCTAGTGCTGTCATGCCTTATGTTAACATTTTTCATTCTCGCATATATATGTTTTCTTTCCAGGTTCTGGAGTGGAATGTACAACCGTTTTGAAAAAGGTCTGCATCCTCGGCAATCTGTGACAGAATACCTTATGGCGGTAAAGGAAGAAACACAGCAATTAGAAGAAGAGCTGGTTGTCTTAGAAGAGGTATGAATCCTTGGGCTGGAATCCGAAGTCACGCTTCTGCTTGAGTGGGGTGCCCCTCCACTGTGGGGTACGTTCAGCCAGCGCTCGGGGCTTCCGTGCATGACAGATCAGTGTCTTTCAATGAGCCAAAAAAGCACCTTGGGGCAGAGGAAAGTGCTGCATAACAGAGAACTGCCCCTGCACTGAAGAGGCCACAGACAGATGGGCAGATCTGAGGTTTGGCTCACCCACGGTTGTGACTGTTGAAAACGGTACATTCTTCTTCTGGATGTGTTACCGTTACGAACGTATTAGAGAGCAGCCAACCAAAATGAGCATCATAAAGGGGAGGAGTCTAAAGGGGGGGATAAATTTCTCAGGCTAAAGGTTATGTTGCCTGGAAAAACCAGGCAGTCTCCTAAATCTCCACTGCAGTTTTGTCTCACTGTTTCCCTCTGCCAACAGTCTCTTCCAATGCAGTTGCTGTTATTGTACAGGTTTCCCCTACGTACGATATTTCTGTAGTTATGTAAATGCTAACTAGGGAATGAATTCTTGTTTCTCAACTTGCAGAGACTGGCAAAGCTTACAAAAGTGCGATTAGATAATGGTGAGACGACACAGCAACAAAATGGAATCAACGCGTTACAACTTTCTACCTCTAACGACAGCATAGCTAACACGCCCCAGGATTACATTGGTAATCTGAAGTCATTTCCCTCTCGGAGTACTTCTCAGGGAGATGAAGAAGATTCAGCTCTGATTCTTACACAAGATAATGTGAAAAGCTCGGATCCAGATCTTTCAGCCAACAGTGATCAGGAATCAGGTGTGGAGGATATGAGCTGCCGGTCCCCAAGTGGAGGAAGTTGTTTGCCCAGTGAAGATAGCGCCAAAGATCGTGATTCAGATGACGCTGTTTGTCTCACTGTCTGAAACAGTGTTGGCTGGCAGGTGATAAGACTGTTTTAGAAAAAAGACTGTCCAAAGAAAGGGAGTAGTGCAATTGTGCAGTTTAATAAAAAGCCAGGTGTAATGAAGTCATAAGCTAGAACGTCAGAATGGGAAGTCATCTCTCACATTTAGAATATTCATGCCTTTACTGAATTACTTCATCTTCCCTGGATCCTTTGCAGAGCTGTACAAAATGAAAGCTTTATATTTAACTTACAATTATTTATTCATATTATGTGTTTAGTAAGCAATGGGACCCATCCCAAAAGGTTCAAGAGGAGCGTTCACCAATATAAATCATTCCCCAAAAAAGCTCCACCAAAAATACTGGAATCAAGAAAATGGTTAGAATCATATCTCTTCCTGATTTTGATTAGAAGAATATCTTTAGCAGATTCAGTAGTTCGCCATTAAATTTTTTTGCTAAAGATAAAACACTGGATCAATTTAAACTTTCCTGGATCTATCTTACTGACGGTTGAGATACGACCAATTTTGTATTTACACTATAAGTATATCTCTATTTTATAACTGAGGAGCTGCGGTGGCTCAAGTGGTTAAGACGCTGAACTGCAGGCTGTGGAAGGTCAGTAGTTCAGCAGTTCGAGACCCGGGTGCCGCATGACGGAGTGAGCTCCCGTCTCTAATTCCAGCTCCTGCCAACCTAGCAGTTCGAAAGCAAGAAATTGCAAGTAGATAAATAGGTACCACTTCGGTGGGAAGGTAACAGCGTTCCGTGCGCCTCGGTGTTTAGTCATGCCGGCCACATGACCATGGAAACGTCTTCGGACAGCGCTGGCTCTTCGGCTTTGAAACGGAGATGAGCACCGCAACCCTAGAGTCGGATTCGACTGGCTTTTGAGTAAGGGAACCTTTACCTTTATTTTATAACTGAGGCTTCCTCAAAGAATCTGAAAAATTGTATCGTGAAGGTACCAAGAACGCATCTGTGAAAGATCCCTGAGCACCCCCACAGAACGACATTTCCTAGGGGGCCAGGGGAATGGCTGTTTGATCAACTTAAACCGAAGATACTAATGTTGCTATAAGGCGGAAAATACCAACATACACACACACACGCACCTGTCTCTGTGCCACTCTTCGGTCCCCTACTTGTACATGGCCCTTTTCTTGTGCATTAGGGAGCAAGATTCTCTCCCACCACGTTTGCCATTTTGTAGGTTTGCCTACACCCATTGTCGAGGCCTTTAAAGATCATCACATTAGAATTTTAACAAACTCGCCACAGGGATGTCTAATGTCGTCAAACTATTATGTCTATAGATTGATGTGACTTTTAAAAAAATAAATCCTATACAGACAGATGTTGGTTATAGCATGATCTTTCTGTTTAATCAGGTGTGTGTGTGTCATGCCTTTTTTCTACCAACTGAGGGGGCCCCACACAGCCTCTCATGATTTCGGGGGGACTAGGTTTGTTTTAAACTGTAAACCTTTCCCCCAGTTACAAGTTGTTTTTAGGATAGCAGGTGTAAAAGGCTTTGGACTTGCTGTCCCGAGGCAGGTTTTGCGGTGAGCAAGAAGAACAGTGATCACTGAGGCAGGAGTTGTATATGAATAACTAAGTAGTCAGCCGAAAAACCTGTCGATTGATTGTTTCCCGTTAACTGTGCGCTCTAGTTTCTAAGTTATTAAAGATTTGAATTTACTCATGACGTTTGGGTGTGAATGGACTGCCTAGAGAAATTCTACCCACATTTCACCACCGGATGCCTTGCCTTGCTCCTTGGAGGGAGACAGCCCTAAAAAACTACACAGGACAGGCTGAAAGATACAGTCAGAGTGGAGAACAGCTCCCACACCTCTTTCTCTCACACGCAGCCCCTACACTTCTAGTGTACAAAAGAGCCAGTATAAAAGCATAAAAGGGGGGAAGGGGATTCTCATGCCTTAACACCAGAGTAACAATCCCAGGCAAAGCGGGATGGGATGTGGTGGGTGGGTTTCCTTGGTTCTCAGCAAACCTCAGCACAGGAGGAGAACCAAGCAGGCTGGTTGTGACTCTGCCTCTTGCAGGAGACATCGGTTTCCCTCCCGAGCTATACCTTGGGGTTTCCTATTCCCCAAGAACGGCGTTTCAGCAGCCATGCTAGGCTGCTGCAGAAGAGGGGGAATTAGAGAAAACCATCCCCCTCTTGCACCCATGGAAATTCTAGGCGGTATTCATGTCCATTGCAGTAAATAAGCATTAATGTGGGACACGTCATCTGTACAGGAAACACTATCACGGCCTGTTGCTCCATGCCAGCATTTTAAAGATAGCCCAGAACCACCTGCCAAACACAAGCCCTGCTGTGCAAGGACTGTGCCCCCTTTCCTGAAACATGAGGCAAATGTCACATTGGGGAACAGTCCTCAGAAGAGCCTTAGGTGGCATGGCAAAGAGCCACCAAGTATCACTGCTGTGACGCCTATGGCTACTGCATGGCCCTTAATGACCAGATCCAGCTGTAGTCAGATCACACCTGGCAGGCCTGAATGCAGACGCACAGGTGCATTCACGTAAAAACATCCAGCCATTCAGAAGGGTGTGGATACACATTTCCATGCTGATGGAGAAGCGCATCTGAACAGAGGTCTACAGTCACAATGAAGCCAGGTGCAGGGGTCTTTCTTGCTTGTTTGGAATTTTTTAAGCAAGTTATTGGGAGTTTTAAGGTCATTAGGTATAGATTTTCTGGGCTGCATGGCCGTGGTTTTAAGGACCTTTCAGTTTAATTGTACTTTTTTGGCCGTCAAGTCACATCTGACTTATGGCGACCCCGTAGGGTTTTCAAGGCAACAGACATGCAGAGGTGGCTTTTCATGCCTGTCTCTGCATAGCCAGCCTAATACTAGCTGGGGCTGACCCTGCTTAGCTTTTGAGATCTGACAAGAACAGGCCAACCAAGGCTATTCAGATCAGAGTATCGTTTACTAAAGAATTTGTATTCTACCTTTGGTTTTTATTGTTCTCTACCTCTCGGATGGATGTACTGAAGTCGCATAGGGTGTAACAGTCTGGAGCACTGTTCCCTCTAAGCTGAGTTAGTGTGAGCCAGCTCAGAGTTTTTTAGCCTCCGGCTCACACATTTGTGTCTCAGCTCAGGAAGGGAGGACTCCAGAGCAGACTAATTTAATGCAGTAGCCAAATCGCTGGCTCACAACTTTAATCCCAGCAGCTCACAGAACAGAATTTTTGCTCACAAGACTCCACAGCTTAGAGGGAACATTGGAACTCTCCCTCAAATATTAGGTATATTTGCAATTTCTTCTTCTTCTAGAAAACGAAGGCATTTATGCTTTAGATTACATACATGGGTCCAACAGCCCTATTTTATATGCTGTTATAAATTTATGTATTTTAAATTTAAATTTCCTCCAATGTTTCAGAACACCCTCCCCCCATGGTTTCAAAATTTCCAGCAATTTTCCATCTCCACTGAAGAAGGTGTAAGCACATGCAGGCTGCCCCCACACAAACTGAACCGGGAGACAGATGATCAAGAAGCTTATACAGATGTAACATGCTATTTATGTACTAGAAATAAAGGAATTCTGGGAAATATTGGAGCTGACTCTAGTGAAAGAGGAAGCCCACCTTTTATTTTTCAAAATAATATCCAGAGGCATGACAGAATCCTTGAATATAAGGCTACGGATTTCAAACTGTGGTGGTTTCAAACTGTACCTAGCAATTATTTTGCATCCTGGCCTGACTTCAACTTTAGCACTCAAGAAATTTTCAATACTAAGGTAATATGCCAATTTCAATTGTTGTATAACCCATACGTTTTTATCCATTATCAGACGGGAATAACCCAAGCTATATTTAGCTGCCACACTGGCAGAAACGGGAAGGCGATTAATGGCATCACAATGACCACTTGGCTTTGTGTGCCACAGGAACT
>NW_015164673.1:1333657-1340461 GCF_001447785.1 Gekko japonicus
CACGGTTCAAGGCAGAGGACCCAACCTTTCACGCCTGAGAGTGACTGCAAAATCCCACACAAACAAGCAATCTGTGCACTAAGTAAAGCATCTATTGCTGCATGGGGTATCAGGGTTTTTAAAATTTATATCCCCACTGGAGAGGGTAAAAAAAGAGTGTATTAAACAGCATTAACTGTAAGGTTTAGATACCGAGTTGCAACGTTGGACTTAGTGTGAAGGTTTCTTTTCTTTGGTGGGGGCGAGGTCATCCTCCACTGGGTCACGCCTACTTGCTCCAAGGCAGGGCTTATGTAGATTAAACTGATGGACCAGTAGGAGGCAGGCCGTCCCCAGTCCTGCCATAGCCAAGCTCCATGAAGAAAAACTAGAAACTACAAAAAGCCCATACCAGGTGGGGTGAGGATGACTTTGCCCCCTCTGAAGAAACCTTTATGGTAAGTGAAGTCCAGCATTTCATTCTGCTTCGGTGTGGGGAAAGTCGTTCTCCTCTAGGATGTACCAGAGCTAAGCCATGTTGGGAGGGAAGGAGCTCAGGATCAGCGATCGGCTATCCACTGACTTGCTCTGCACCCAAAGGCAGCTTCTGTTGAGGCCCACCTTATCTATTTTATAACACTTAACAAAAGTTGCAGATGACGACCAGGTGACTGGCCCTGCAGATTTTATCAGCTTCTGTTGAGGCCCACCTTATCTATTGTATAACACTTAACAAAAGCTGCAGATGACGACCAGGAGGTGACTGGCCCTGCAGATTTCACCAACGGGCTTTAGACAAAAAGGCTGTCAATGTTGCTGCTGCTCTGGCTGAATGTGCAGTGATCAACTGGGGTGCAAGCAGGTGCATTGCTTCACATGCTTTGAATATACACTGTGAAATCCAGGAAACAATAGTAGCTTTTGAAACTCTCTTCCCCAACTTCTGGGGACTATGAGAAACAAACAAGGTACCTGGACAAAGAGGAGCCATTCTTTTGATAAAACAGTCCTGTGATCAAAGAGGAGCCATTCTTTTGATAAAACAACAGAGTCCTGTGGACATCAAACCTGTGCCACGATTTCTTTTTTTCGTGTACTGGATTTGGACAAAAGGAGGGCAAAGGTTAATGTGGAAGGAACTAACCATCAAACCTGTGCCACGATTTCTTTTTTCCGTGTACTCGATTTGGACAAAAGGAGGGTAAACGTTAATGTGGAAAGAACTAACCTTGGGAATAAAGGAGAGGTTTAGTTGGAGAATCACTGCATCTTGCTGAAAAGCACGTAACTCTTCCCTTACTGACAGAGATGATATTCTTCTTGCTGAAGTAATTTCTACAAGGAAGGCAACTTTTTCCTCATACGTTCAAAGGCAGGTTGAGTCAAGGCCCTGCAGCACCTGATTTAGATTCCAGGTTGCAAATCTGTGACAAACAGGAGGAGATAATTGAGTCTCTCCCTGCATGAAACACCTGATAAAGCTGTTGGAAGAGAGGATTTTGTCATTATTCAGCTTGAGAATAGTTGACAACTGTGATAACTGCCTTTTTAGAATGTTTGGACAGAGGCCCTGATGCAGCCCAGCATGAAGAAAGAGGATTATGTCTTTCTTGGAAGGAAAGAGGGGGTCCAGGGGCTTTCTCCTACACCGTAAATGTTCGTGAATTTGGACAGTAGATGGTTTGCAGGAAGCTAGCATGATGTTAACCACTTCCTGGGAAAAACCTATGATCTCTAAGGCTCTTGCCGTTCCCACATGGCTAGCTGTAGCCATACTGGCTCCAGGTGAAAGAGAGAACCTTGTTGTAGCACCAATGATGGAGGGATCCTCCACGATTAAGCTACCACCATGTTGACAAGATCTGAAAATCAACGCCTCCTGGGCCAGAAGGGGCCAATCAGTATCACTGCTCAGATCGGGATTGTAGAATATTTGAAGAGCAGATGCATAGCTTTTACAAAACTGGCCATTTGCAAGCTCTGTACTGAAAGTGTATGCTATATGTCAGGAGTGAAGAGTATCTCGTCCTGCTGACTGCCTCTGCCTTACGGGATCCTGAGAGTGCACCGGTGGGACCAGCCAGTGGGGCTCTCTACTATCAGCCAAAGGCTACTAATCTGCTAACCCTAATGGAAATCACCTGTGAACACATAACAAGCGGACCCCCCCCCCAAGCCATTTGATGGCAAGCAACGTGGGCACACACAACCACAAGGCATAATCCTTGTGTGAAGGAGGACTCATGGATCTGAAAAGTGAAAGCTTTCAGCCAATTGCTGTACTTGGTACTTACTTTCTCATACCCCGCCTACATACATACTGATTTAAATAAGACACCGAGAAACAAGTTTCCTGATAAATGTTGGAGAAGTATGAGGCACAAAATGTAAATCTTAATGTGAATACTTTGAAATAAAATAATGGAAAAGTTAGAAAAGTCTTCACCTGACTTTTGAAAGTATATATACTTCAAGATTCAGTGGTTTCACTAGGAGCCTGGAGCACATGAACCCTTCTGTCAAGCGCACTGGGACAACTATGGATACAGAACCCTCAAACCGATAAACTGTGCTGTTTAGCACAGGACACCAGCAGCACAGAGAGCGGAATAGACAGAGGACCACAAAGTGATACACTTCTAGTGAGACAGTTTAAGTGACACATGTAGCTGTATTTGTTCCTCCAGACTATTTATTTCCAGTTCAAGACTCAGTATTATCAAGACCAATTCCCCAGCTATCGTGATACTAAACTCTACAGCTGTTTCCGCCATTTGTGAAATCTGAAGTTCAAACCTGTAAATGCAACTACCCATAAAGTTTTCAACGGCCTTTACAGCTTTACAATTACCAGTAAAAGGAAGTTTACTAGGTAACAAAATTAATGGGGGAAATGACCTATTCCAAAAAGTTCACATTTATCATTAAATTACCACTGACAAATGGGGTTCAAGAATACAATTGCCTATGAAATAATCTGAGTGATCTAATAATTCTTTACAAGAGTGATGACATCATTCTACAAGCACCGTGAGAGAAGAGGTAATCTAAGATGTTTTGTATGACAGCAAATTTCCTTTATTTTCAGGGCTGTATCCTGAACTTCGCCCTGTAAGAGGATTGTTAGAGCTGCTGTCATTCCATCGTGGCTGTAGTAATATAACCTAGAAGAAATGGACAAACTTACAATGATTCCTGTCCAAGACAGAAAACATAGCTCCAGTCTACCTAGCACTCTCACCCCCAGAACTGGCTTTGCTCTACATGAAATCTCTTGTGCTCTCAAAAAATGCTTACATGCAAGAGTAAACTAGAACCGATGTAGCTGTGTCCCACTTTCTTATAAGTACTGAGACCTTTGAAAAATACTGCCACATTCTTTTTGCTGCTTTCTTTTAATTTCCTAGCTATGTTTCAGACACCCATGTATCCTTTTGAATTCCCAAAATCAGTGAATTTCACGATCCTGAGAAGACCATGAACGAAGGCAGCTGACTGTCCTCAATGGGCTACAAAGACAACACTCAATCTTCCAACACTGCAAGCCTATGCAGAGTATACACAGGATTTTTCAGCGCAAGTCTACAAGCCACCACTGTTTCATTTCAATGCATCACTCTCAACAAGAATAAAAGTGGTTAAAAAAAATCAGATTTCCATTTCTTGAGATCAGGTTACTTTTATGAAGAAGTGTTAACAGATGCACCTTGCCTCATAATGCTTTGCAACTTACTTTTAAGTAGTCACCATTTCTTATATTTCCCCCAAACCAGCCCAACCAATGTTTAAATACAAAAGTTATGGCTTGTGTAGTATACAATTTAAAAAGCTAGTCAAAGTTACACGTTTAGATGTTTAATCTATAAAGTTGGTGGAGATAGCAGCAGGAACTTAAACATGGTAAGTATTATCAATAATAAATACAGAAAATATTAGTGCAAAAATTGCAGGAGGATTTCTTGGATAAAATGATAATATAAAGACTCTAATTTATACAAAAAATCATTCAGCTCTTATAGACAGTCTGTTCTATAAATACAACCATGATGAAATGCTTATCTGCAAAATAATATATATGAAAATGTGCTTTGCTGGATTTGTTCACTCGCCTGGAAACTGGAAAAACCTGTGAACACAAACAGAACTATGGTTAGTAAAATTTCTCATTTTCAACATAGGTTTACAGATGCAACAGCTTCAAATGAATTCAGGACAGACAGCTGATGTATACCGTTATGCCCCATGGTATGCAAAGTTAAAAGCTCAAATCAAATGTCTCGATAAACTAATACTAAGCGTTACTAGGAATACCCAGGATTTCCCTGCATCACTGTCTGTACAACACCAATAGTTTGTTATGTACTTTCGGTGTTCCTTCTTGCACATTCCCATGAGACTACAGATCAGCTTGTGTTTCTCACTATACTGCAATGGTATTACAGGCAATGTGTCAACTAACAACACGTATCTTAGAGTCCATGTAGCAACCCGTTGCGGGGAGCCTGCGTTGCAGGGAGGGCGGGGTACAAATTGAACCAATAAAAGAATAAACCGTCATCCCAGGTTAAATATTGCCATGTGTGCTAAATCAGTCTAAGCAACACATGTTCAGAATTCAGCAGGCTACACAACCAGAGCTTTAAAAAGTGGTTTAGGCAAACTTTATAGCATACTAAAATGACACAGTGTGGTAAAACAGCATAGAGAAGGCCAGTCCTAACAATCTTCACAAAGCAGTATTAAGAGAGGCAGCATGGTATAATGGTTACGGCGCTGGACTAAGATCTGGGAAACCCAGGTCTGAATCCTCATTCTGCCATGAAAGTCTGAGGGTGACCTTAGGCCAGTCACACACTTTCAGCCTAACCTACCTCACATAATTGTTGTGAGGATAAAATGGTAGGAAAATGATGGAAGGCGCTTGCAGTCCTCAGTGGAGAGAGAGGCAGAGTATAAATGAATATCTTAAGATATTTAAGAACCTGCTCACACAGATGTAAGCTTAAAATTCTGTGCAAGAAGTTGAGCTTTAGGTATAACCATGTTTGCAACTGCAGGTGATGAGGTTGACCTGCAGTGTATGCCTATACACTTGTTTTTACAATTGTGGTCACACAATGCACTCTGCTGATTTTTCTGTACTTTGGCAGGTTTGGCAGTACCTTTTCAGGCATGCCGGAGCATTTGAGACACTATACTTTAAGCAGCTTCTCTCCTACATAGCAGGCTGATTCCAGAATGTGATTCTGAGGGGCTACAGAACTGCTTCACCGTATTCATGTTACAGAATTCCACAGAGTTCTACTCTGTCAAATCTACATGAAACCACTGTACGAAGTAGTTCCAAACTCTGGGGCAACCGGTAGTGTCACCAACATGTGGATAACACCCAACCCTGTTTCTTTTTTCCATCTAATTTGAATGTGGCCATGCTGATAAGAAGCCTGGAGTCAGTACTTGGTTGCTGGAGTGCTAACAGATTCTGTGGATGAGTGACTCTTTGGACCATGAGGTATCAATTAGTTCAGCCGCACTGCCCCCCCTTTAAGATCAGATTCTTGCTTGGGACACCTACATATATGGACGCTGCAGTGGCTCCTACCAACTTTGGCTGGTGTTCCAGCTGTGTTCTTTTCTGGGAACAGCGTATCTGTTTATGGTTACTCATGCTTTGGGCATTGCCATACTTGATAACTGCAAAATACTATACAGGGGGCTAGCCTTAACACATGCAGAAACTTCAATGGATTCAAAATTCAGTGGCCAGGCTACTGACTGGGATGCACCATAGTGACTGTATCACTCACACACACACACACACAGCCCCATACTGGAAGATCTTCACTGGCTTCCAGTTTGTCTCTAAACCCAGGTCAAGGTATTGGTTTTGTCCTATAAAGCCCTAAACTGACTGGGGTATCTGAAGAAGTGGCTTCTGACATCAGAACTAGTCCAAGAATTTAGATCATCTTCTGATGTGCTTTTCTCGATTGCTCCCAGCACTCAGGTGGCTGGCTCCGGGAGACTGGTTATTCTTCAGCATCCTTGTTGTGACAAGGTAGAGTGAGGTCATGCTATCACATCAATTATACAGAATTTCTAGACACACACTGCATGAACCTGGCTACTAGATGTATGGTGCACAAGAGAATTCAGTATATTAACATACCTATAGCGGAGCATGAAATTGGCTGCGCATTGATATTGCCTGTTGAAGCTTTTCTTCTTTGGCTCTTCTACAGTGGCAAGTCTAGAAGATAATGACAAACCAACATTGCTCTTTATCCAGATGTTTTACCTACCGCCTTTGTTTTTAGGTTTGTGGATCAATTCTCATTTCCATTGAACTCCCATGTTTTTTCCAGACACATTTTTAACACTACATTGGTCACTTTCACCGTGAAAATCAACAGGGGAAAAGCCCTGATGAGTAACAGGGAAAAAGAACCAATTACTAGTGTCAAGTGCGGCCACATTTTGGACCATTGGTATGATTTCTTGAATAATAAAGCTACTGAAGTTAAAACTAAAACATCAAAACAAGTGTTCCTATGCACTGGGACTAGATTCATTAGTCTGAATTACAACATGCTAGTATGTCAAACAAAACAGATGATTAATATCGGCTCCCCAAGTGCTTTGGTTTAGTTAGCAACACATGCGAATAGAATAGTTGCATCTCTGGTTGTGGTATCTTTCATTTAAGGACTGATTATTATGCAGAACTTAAAGAATATTCTGCCCACATGTAGGGTATGAAAAATAAAATTATTATTTTTAAAAAAATTAGTCATGGTTTAGTGACACATGATGCTATAAACTTGC
>NW_015164674.1:0-5009 GCF_001447785.1 Gekko japonicus
GGTATTGCTGCATTTTGTGCCCCTCAACACCCCTGTATTAAACTGAGGAACAGTACTGCAGTTCAGGTTTCTAGTCACATAACCCTTCTGTGCACAGAGGGGAGTACAATCATGCCTATTGACCTTACCCTGGAAATATGTATGCCAGTGCAGCAAAATATCTGCAGCAAGCCTCTAACCACTTACAAGTATAGATCCAAGTGGTCAGCCCTGTTTGGTGGTGGTGGTGGTGGTAGTAGTAGTAGTAGTAGTAGTAGTAGTAGTAGTAGGAGGAGTAGTAGTAGTAGTAGTAGTAGTAGTAGTAGGAGGAGGAGGAGGTGGAGGAGGAGGAGGAGGAGATTGGATTTATACCCCACCCTTTACTACCCAAAGGACTTAGAAAGCACAGTAGATACAGTGAAGAGTTGAACCAGAGAAATCCCTTCTCAGTCATGGAACTCACTGGGTGCTTTTAGCTTGTCTGGAGCCCTGTTCAGCTACTCAAAAAGGGGAATGAGATTGTGCCCAGTGTCCTGACCCTCACATATACGGCCAAACGTCTGCAGTGAGTCCCTACATGTGTATACTTGTAAGTGGAACAAATTTAGAGTCCAGTGGCACCTTTAAGACCAACAAAGTTTTATTCAAGGTATGAGCTTTTGGGTGCATTCACACTTTTTCAAATACATTGGATCGGTAGGTAAGGTTCCAACTTATAGACAGGGGCTGAACAGCAAACTAACATGTAACATGATGAAGAAGTGCAAAGGCAAAACTAAATAACAAGCTAAGGTTATAAGGTCAGCAGTTGTAAAGCATATTTATTGACATATTTATTGCTTTACAATAAATTATTTAGTTTTGCCTTTGCACATCTTTATCATGTTACATGTTAGTTTGCTGTTCAGCCCCTGTCTATAAGTTTGAACCTTACCTACCGATCCAACGTATTTGAAAAACTGTGAATGCATCCAAAAGCTTTGTGGGTCTTAAAGGTGCCACTGGACTCTAAATTTGTTCCACTTACAAGTATACACATGTAGGGACTCACTGCAGACGTTTGGCCGTATATGTGAGGGTCAGGACACTGGGCACAATCTCATTCCCCTTTTTGAGTAGCTGAACAGGGCTCCAGACAAGCTAAAAGCACCCAGTGAGTTCCATGACTGAGAAGGGATTTCTCTGGTTCAACTCTTCACTGTATCTACTGTGCTTTCTAAGTTTGGGCTAGAACCATTCACTCACAGAGCTTTACTAGGGCTTCTGCAAACACAGTGGCAGACAAGTTATGTTCATCCATATACACAGGCAGGAGACTGGCTTCTGCACCTGCAGAACATAAAATCTAAGTGGCTCCTAAATTAAGCCTGCACTTAGAAACTTCCAGCAAGCTACAGATGGTGGTATGTAAAAGTGTATATAATAAGCTCTGTGGGTTTGAAGGAGAGAGGTAATCTTTGAAAATATAGTGGAAGCTACTGCAGGAGCTGAAACATTTCTGTGCCATGCATGCTTTAGCGGAGCAGCATATTTCCAGGATGAACAAAAGGTACCATCCATCCATTAGAAAAATTGATGTGAACCTCCAGCATCTCAGATGATTTTACTGCAAGGAATATACTTTGCCCTGGAAGTTTAGGAAGGACCAAATAAATATGTTCTAAATCATTTTAATGGAATGTCAGCTTTGAAGCCTGACTATTTAAATGTCAACTCTATGAATGATTTCGCTTACGATTGTTATACCAAAAACATTAAACTAAACATTTATACTCACTCAGCTAGATGGATCTACATATCACATTCTGACATGGTATTCAGTCAAAAAGAATTAAAGAGATTTGTGTTTAAGTGTGCAAAATATAAAAGGTTTTCTCAATTATGAGTAGGCCTGCTACTAAACTGGAGAAATCAGATTTTAAATAGTTACAGTTTAACATGTGGTCAACCAACAGTTGTTCAGTTTATTAATAAAGACATTAATATTACTGAAATTAACTTCTTTCTCTATAGAATTGTCTGAAAATAGAAATGTTTCCTGGCAATACTAACAATGTTAATACATGGATGGTTTTTCTGTTGGAAAACGAGGACAACCAATAATGTTTGGCAGGCTAGAAAAATATAATTTCTTCTTCCCCACCCAGTGCCAGGTCTTTCAGTCCCTCTGGAGAAAACTAGTCATTCGGCACCATGGTGAGTCAGGCAAGAACGAACTATGTAAATGTGGCTAAACTATAAACGTGATGTTGTACAGAAACAATTCCATGGGTGAAAGTCACCTTGGGGAAGATGTCTGCCAGTGGACCTCCACTAAATGGATACATAGACACTCAAACACTCACTCACACACACCACTCTTTTGGGCTCCCACACTCCCGGCAATGCAAATGGAGTGTGGGGGACGCTTTGCTGCCCGGGCAGAAGAGGGGACAAACAGCTGCGTTGAGACACCACGTGTCGCAACGGCGGGTGGGGGCGGGGCTGACCTTTATAGGCTCAGACCCATTCCCACCCGTGCCAGTTCATCACCTTGTACTTGGAGTGAGGAGCTCTGAGCATGCTTGGGGGTCCGGGAGTGAGCGAGCCTACCTTGGCCTAGAGCTCTGACTGGCAGTGGTTGTGAGGCGGTGAGGGATCGATGAGCACGGTGGCAGCGAGTTGGCGGTGGCAGCGACTGAAGCGGCAAGGCGGCAGTGGAGACTGCAGTGGCGAGGTGGCGAATGCAGCAGCGAGGTGGCGGCATCAACTGCAGCCGCAAGGCTGCTGAGGCGACCAGTGGCAGGTGGCCGAGTGGACAGGGTTCCCAGGCCCCTCGGTGACGGGGAGGCCTTCGTGCCCAGTCGGGCTGGGGAGCATTGGAGGGTGGTCCAGCAACCTGGGGGGTAGCCAGCTGTGCGCTGTGGAGTGCTGGGGGGAGGTGAGACCAGCTGGTGGCAGTGGGGTGGGTGAGCCTTCGGGTGAGGTGGGTGGGTTCCGACACCTGTAGAGGCCTACATGGGCCAGGATAGGCCTTTGGCGTGGGCAAGCAACCTGCCCCTAAGAGGCCCAATCGTAGGCCTGCGGAACATGACTCATCAGATGATGAAGGGGACCCAGTTAACACAGCTATTTTGGCATGCCTTGAGGCCTTCGAGAAGCAGCAAGGGGGGCCTCCCCAGTTGCCTGAGGCTCCGACCGGGGCTAAGAAAGCTAAGCCTAAATCTGTTTCTTCCTTCCAGGCACAAGTTTTGGCATGCTTGGCCATGTTACAAGAGGGTCCGGGGTCATCAGGTGCGGCCAAGGTGAGTACAGCAATTGCTACACAGCAAGGCGATGATCAGCAGGGAGATGCTGCTGTGGATGGGTGCCAATTGGCGCTCTATAAGAAACCTCCATCCCAGGAAGGTAAAGAGAGCAATGTCCCACAGAATTCAAATGTGTGGCCATGGGGCCTCCTTCCTCTAGTTTTGCTCCCTTAGAGCGAGTTCAGTCCAAATTTCTCAGAGCAGTTCCTCAGGTCCCGAGGTGTGTATCGAATACACTGATCCATCTAGAGACAGGTGCTATATCAGTGGAAGCCAAAATTACTTTAGCTTCACTCCAGTATTGGCTTAAACTAAATTTCCATCCTCAGGGACTAACCCACTTGTTACTCTCAGACAACTTTCATTCCAAATGGCTGAGAGCAGTTCATAATAAATTATATGAGCTTGATTTTTCGCCCCCATAGAGATAAGATCCTCAGAGGGGATTTTATTGATGTCTTTAGCCTCCTCTTTGGGGAGCTAGAAAAAAAGGACAAGGAGAATTTGGATGAGCGAGACAAAGAGTGCCTTAAGAAGTGGAAGGCAGGCAGGACCTGGGCCAAATGGCACCAAGGGTTCCTGATTTATACGGGAATCATAGTTTGGCATCAGCCATGGCGGGCCTCCCCTATGCTACAGTATATGGACATCATATACAAGGCATACACACATTTAACCGGGACCACATGGCTTGAGTATGATGAGGGCTTTCGTATGAGGGCCACCATGAATCCTGCCTGGAGGTGGGACCAAATCCATTCTCCATTGTGGCTCGAGGCTATGGCCGCTGCTCAGAATTATTCTGATAGCAGCCACATGGTCCATAGGCTTCAGGGTCAGCCTACAGCCAGGGGTCCCTCGGGGCAGGCACCTCAGAAGTGCCCCCTCTGTTGGAAAGTCACCTCGCAGGGTATGCACAGCAGAAAGGTTTGTTCCTTTCAGCACGAGTGCCCACTGTGTGTGTGTCCCCATCCATTATCTGGTTACCCCAAGACTAGAGCCAGGTCCGATACTCGGGGCGGAAAGCGCACCTTGGGGGGTGGAGGCCAGCTGGAGGCCAGCAAGGGGCTGCTGAGAAAGGGTCCTAGTCCTATCAAAGTGCAGGTCTTAGCATTCCTGTTGCAGAGTTCTCCTAATCGATGGGATGGGAGTTATTTCTTAGAGGGGTTTACATTAGGTTTTAAGATTCCCTATCAGGGTGATAGGAGGTCTTATTGGGCTCCTTATCTCAAGTCCCTTAGGGGAATGGAGGGCACTGTATGCCAGAAAATTAATAAGGAATGCAAGGAAGGCAGAGTTTTGGGCCCCTTTGCCACACCTCTGGTTCCAATCTAAGGGTGTCTCCTCTGGGAATGGTGCCCAAGAAGGCCCCTGGGGAGTACAGGCTTATTCATCACCTGTCCTATCCTCGTGGCGGTTTAGTTAATGATGCGATATCTTAGCAGATTTTAATTGAACAATATAAGATTTAATTTCCTCTTGAGAAACTGGCGGCCAGGAAGGCAAGTCCTCAAAATCAGCAGTTGTCACTGGGGCTAGGGGAGAATCTTTATACAATTGCTCAAAAAAAGTAACCCATTTGCAGGGCTGTATTGGGGGATCAATCTGGGAGAACAATTTTTGTTTTTTATCAGTGACCAATCGCCAAAAGAGGGAGGAGTTTTTCTGTTTGGCAGCCAGAATTAATTCTGCCCAAAGAGCTTTGGTGTAATTTTTTTTTTCTTTTGTTGGATCAGGTGTTTG
>NW_015164674.1:5173-19863 GCF_001447785.1 Gekko japonicus
GGGAAAGAACTGCCCTTGCTTGGCCCTGAAGGGAGGTGGCTACAGCTGGGGCAGAGGTGACAGTAGTGATTCTGGGGCCCCATCCTGAACTTTTGTCCAGGGTCCCCAGAATCACTAAGACCATCCATGACCTTCTTATGTGTTTACAACTAATCTTCTTTGTCATGGTTTGTGTCCTCTTATGTAATGGACTCTTGGCCCAGATTAGATCAGGAAACCTTTTACAATACATTTTAGGATTTATCCTTCATCACTGTTTCATAGACATACAACTGAAAGCTATTTTTCTCCGTGTACATAGTTTTCATCAATTTTTACACCTGTAAAGGAATAGTGATCCTTTCTCCCCATTTTTTTGTATCTGCTATTTTGTATTTGTTTATTGTATAATTGTGGATCAGTGATTATAAGTAGTATGTATACCAAATTACTTGTAATATTGGTACTGCATTTTATGCTCTTTTAAAAGGTAAATTCAGAGATATTATATATGTAATTGCGTTTGCACTAAACTATGTTCTCTGAAAGTGTTCAGTCTGTGAAACATCCTTCTTGGAAGAAATTTTATTGCTTTAAGTTTGCTGAGGAGAAGAAGAAGAAGCAACTGACAAAGAAAGCTAGATGACTGGCATGTAAGAAAAAGCCAGCCCATTTCCAAATGAAGCTGCAGAGCAATTCAGTTAGTATGATGTCAATTACATGGTTCATACAAAATTCAGCCTCTTGCAGTTTCTAATAAATTTGTTGGTACTGCCTTCTATAGTTAAATGGTTGAGGTCCCTTCAGTTAGACGAAGCATTATCAAGCAATGCTCAGCTATTGCTAAAATGTGCTACTTAATATAAGGACTTTTTCATCAATTATCTGAAGCCATTTTTTCAGTAATGCATGGTATTTGGGGTCTCTTCTACTACCCATACACCAAAAAAAATAGCACAATTCATGTGAAGTCGATAACTCTTTTTTTATGAATAGGCTCCTTATTTAACCATCTTTTCTGGTTAAATTCACCATTTGGGAGCCTTACTCTAGCTAAGTAAATACAACTCACAAAGTCCCTTTATAAATCTTGGCTATAATTATGTAATAATGAGTTTATCCCCAGCAACTAAATGGACTGATTCTTAAAAGGAGGTCAGTAAGATGGAGGAACAAGTGACGAAAGACCTGATGGCTTTGCTCCAGACCAAACATTTGGCAGTTGAAGGTAAACAGTTCTCGTCTGTCTGGGTTTTAACTCTTCTCATCTGCACCTGCTGAAAGACTCATTGAGATACAGTGTGTTCTGTTACAGCCTTACTATGTGATGCTAAATAGATTCTATAATTCATCCAAAGATATTTGTTTCAAAACAAATGGGGGAAGTACCAATCAACCCTAATTTCTTGACTTTATTTTTAAAACGTATAGGCATGAAAAGAGTCTGATGATTTGATATGCCTTGAGAACAGCTTGATGCCAATGAGAACCACTATTTTAAGCATACCAAATGGGTCAGGGTTTTATTTGTATATATTCTGGGCATAGCCCTAGACCCATGCAAGAAGAAGCCATTTTGCAACACAAATATCTGATGCTCAGTTATGCCCTCCCCTACCCTGACCCATCTCCAACACTATGAAAATGTCCCCTGTGAGGCAAAAAGTGTGCCATGCCCTGTTAGAGAAGTAGAGCAGAAACAGTAGCTCACAAGATCTGAAGGAAAAACAGATAAAATCTGGTTCAGCAATACAATGCCTATTTTGTGAATTCTTCCAACAAATCAGGGTTCTTTTGACCCCAGAAGTCATGGGAAAAATTGGTTTACCCATTTAAAGTTTTCTATAGACACCCAATTCCTGCTATGCTTTCTCCCCAATGAATTGCAGTGCCCAGAAGTATCTCTCTTCCCTCCTCACTGCCTTTCTTTTTTATTTGTATTTGAAAAACTGTGCATGCATATGAAAGCTCAAACCTTGAATGAAACTTTCTTAAGGGAGCCACCGGACTCTAAATTTGTTCTACTTTCCTTTTTAAGTTTGAAGTTTATCAAAAGGACAAGGGGGGTCATTTTGACCCCCAACAGACTTGGCTTGAAAGTGAAAACTATGCATAATTATATTTGGGGTTTCTAGTGACCCCAACAAATATTGAAAAATGATTTTAGCACTGTTTCCATTTATAAATAGATGGACCAACACCTATCATCTCCCTTTTATAGGAAGGTGGAGCAAATAGTTAAAAACTAAAAATTCTCTTCATGATGGGTATCTATAGACATTTGTTGGCTTTGTAGTTTTACACCACTTTTGGAATTGGGGTTGAAATTACCCCAAGGGAAACCAGTGTTTGCAACTCGAATTGTTGTGTATACAGTAGGAACAGATAATAGCCCTGTGTTTGTCCTCTGTCAAAGCTTCCCTTATGTTTATAGCCACATGTAAAAACTCAAATTGAACTGTATTGCAATTTTGGAAAATTGGGTCATTCTATCCCCCTGCATGACAAGCCTGAACGTGTTTGCAGGTATCCTTTGAACCTCACATTTTCCAGACTTGAAGGAGCCATTCACCCTGGAGCTTTAGATGACCCCTAGCCAGGGGTCATTTCCTGCAGGAGCGCACAGGAGCGAAGCTCCGGCAGTAAAGAGCCCAGGGGGCGGGCACATGCAACAAGCCCCACCCCCTGCTCCCAGCAGCCCTCAGTCAGAGCAAGAAGCAGCCAGGTAAGTTACAGAGCCCCCCCCCGACCCCCCGGTCCAAAACAGTCCAGTGACACCTTTAAGACCAAGTTTTATTCAGGTACAAGCTCTCCCTCCACTGCGAGGACAGATCTACACTTCCCCCCCCCACTAGCTAGCAATCCAAAACAGTCCAGTGGAGCCTGAGCGGTGGGTGTTGCCTTCTGACACACTACCGGTGTGTCAGGGGATGTGGCATATGCAAATAAGTTATGCTAATGAGTTATGCTAATGAGCTCCTGCACCTCTTTTTGTACGAAATGACCCCTGCCCCTAGCCATCTGTCCACTAAGCTGATTGTTTTTCTTTGTTGTGCTCTGTCAAAGCTTCCCTTCTGTCCCACAGGCACAAGGAAATGTTCAAATTGAACTAGGGTGCCAGATCTTACATTGCTGCCTGCAGGGGTGCTCATGCCTGGTCCTGGGATCTTCTGGCAGGCGCGCAAAGTTTGTGTGCCACAATGATGTCACCCAGAAGTGACCACAGAGTTTACATCAAATGCTAGAGCACCCCCCACATGATGTACCCGATGTGATGGGGCTCTTCAGGGGTTGGGTTCCCCCACTAGCCAACTGGCCATTGGTGGATTGGGGGCCCCAAAAGCAGAGGACCTCCCACCCCCATTGGGGGAATGGCAACCCTAAATTGAACTGCATTGCAGTTTTGGAAAATGGGGTCATTCTATCCCCCTGCAAGACAAACCTGGACATGTTTTCAGGCATTCTCTGAACCTCTTCAAATTTTCCAACCCCCTGTGTGACCTTCTCACTGTTTCAGTATTGTAACACTTAAAAATGATTGCTTTCTTTAATATAAACAGTTTTACAGATTCCCAAATGTATCTTATGCATTAAAAAATGGTGGGGTGAATTTGACCCCATTTATGTTTCTGTCAGGTTTAATGTTTTCAATGAGGGATATTTTTACCCCAATTTCAAATTTTACTCTTCTTTGTCCTGCATTGATGAAGAAAGTTATTCTTGAGGGCTGATTTTTTTTTCCTTAGTAGCTAATGCCATGATTGAGAGAGTTATCAGGTTTCCATTACTTTTTGCAGTAATATAGGGTCAGTTTGACCCCTATGCTAAAGTAGAATTGTTGTTGCCCCCCCCCTTTGGAAGGCTAAACAAAATAAAGTTCAAAGACTGTTTAAAGAAGAAAGTGAGCTATCCTTAACTTTGAATATGGGTGTATATCTCATGCAATTAAAAAGCTTGGAAGGGGGAAAGAGATCAGATTCCTACATAGTATATTTTCCTCAATACATACCAGTTTCCTTTACTTATTGTCCCACCAACATTTTAAAGTAAGCGAAGGATCAATTATATTATGTCCAATTTTTTCTTAATACTTTATTATAAACATTTCAATACAACTTCCAATATTACAACAAACTAATTATAAAAAGAAACCAAGTAACTTAAGTTAATACATAAAACATTAACACAATGCATCAAAAACATTACAAGAGTTCTAAAGCAATACTAGTAAAAAGACAATACATTTAAAAATCTATCAAGCAGAACACTATATGAACATAGATGTCATAACAGATTTAGAAATTTCATTCCTTTTGGGACTACATCATGTTTAGATAAGTAATCTAACACAATAAACCATTTCTCATCAAATCTAGAGCATGGGGTTTAAAGCCATATTTATTTATTTAGTCAGTAATTTTCTCCATCACAGATTGCTCCCAAATCCTTTATGGCTAATTTTAAGATAACGTTTTATCTAAACATCCTCCATAAGTCTGGGGGGGGGGAGGTTTGCCTGATGACCTACCATCTTGTTTATTGGCTTTATTGCATTTTGCATTTTGCATTTTTCAAATGTATGATGGTGTAGTTCTTATTGTTGTACCATTTCACCATACATTATAAATGAAAAAGGACAAATAAGCAAGCATTTAGGCACATGACTCACCTTTACTGGAATGAGTAATTCTACTGACAAATGAGACCACAGATATAGTGTAATCTGCAAATTATATTTAAAAAAAAACAAAAACATTTATCACTGCAATACAATGGGCCTGCTCTGGAATGCAGGCCCTATTCCACCCAGCCTTCCAAGGGCTTCCTAGCTCCTGGAGAGGCCTCTCTCTCTCTCTGGTAATGTGCCACCACCATCTGACTCTCATTAGGGAGTGCCCGCTAGGAGGGTGTAAGGAATAGCCACTATTAAGCCTTTATGTTTGGGTTTATCACTTCCCTTACACTGTAAGTTTTGGCAGGCCCCTGGCCCAGCCTGCTAAAAGCAATGTGTTTGTTTTAACTATATTCACCTGTGATTTTTGGCTTTTAACAGAGCTGTCCATGGGAGTCTCTTTAAGTTGTTTCAACTTTCCAGTGCCAATTAGCTAAGCATGTCCTGATTGACTAATGGGTTCATGGGCTGAGGCAAGGACATTTGAAAACATGCCTCCCCGAGCGGGAGACCAGCTATTCTATCAATAGGTGAGAACAGGCAGTGTCTTCTATCCCCCCACAACATGGGATGGACTTTCTCTCTGAAGCCTGAGAGCAGGAACCATGTGATGGACCTGCATCTGACAAGCTAGCCAGCATGCTTTTAATGTATAGTAAGATAGCTTTTAGCCAGGTGTAGTTCAGCATTATTCTTTCTTTTACTTGCCATTGCTAAAACTGGAATATTTTTCTACCTTCTAGTGTCTGGAGTTACTTATTCAGAGGAGAACCTGGGAAGCTGAAAGTCTCTGGTAAAAAGTCTAGAACCCTTGAGGCTCATGGCTCTATAGGACCATAGAGAGGCTGAAGACTCTCTTCCCAACTTCTGAGGCCTTGCCTCTGTGTCTCCTGCTGC
Organism: Gekko japonicus; assembly: GCF_001447785.1. Taxonomy (NCBI): domain Eukaryota; kingdom Metazoa; phylum Chordata; class Lepidosauria; order Squamata; family Gekkonidae; genus Gekko; species Gekko japonicus. The sequence continues at coordinate 10,722 of NW_015164674.1, forward strand.
CTAGTGCCTGGTCACCGTGGGGATAGTTCACTGCCTTGTGTGCCCCTGTAGGAATTGCCACTTGCCAACTGCCTGCCTTCTCCCCAGTGCTCCTTTTAAAATATCATGCCTGAAACAGTGGAGGTTTATGTGGTACAGAGAACCATGGCCAGCATCCAAAGTTATAAAGTATTAAAAAGAAAATGTTTACAAACATACTTCTAGCATTGTACCAAATTGAACTAGGGATAGCAAAAGAAATGGGGAAAATGCAAATCCTCTGTCCCTTTTCTCTGTACATGCCCTATCAGATGTTAAAATAGGACAGGCCCCTTTAACTTGGTGTTATGTCTTAAGGTAAAAAAAAAATGAGTGCACTTATGCACAGTTCTATATTAAAAGAGCATTGCAAAGATTCACCTAATGGGCCAATCAGAGAAGCCTTTGGTGGGAACCACTCTCATTGGTTCCAAGCCCCCTGTTCCTATTGGTTGTTATCTGTTTGTTGGGTGTTGTTTTGCCCGTTCAAATTGTATATAAGTCAGCATTGTTCTATGAAGTTTGTCTTGTGTTGTTATGAGCTGAATAAAGTGAAATCACTTGTTCAAGAAGCTGCCTCGCTCTCAGTTCATAATACTTAGGTAGTCCACATGGTCAAAGCAATGGTATTCCCAGTAGTCATGTATGGCTGCGAGGGTTGGACTATAAGGAAGGCTGAGCGCCGAAGAATAGATTCTTTTGAACTATGGTGCTGGAGAAGACTCTTGAGAGTCCCTTGGACTGCAAGAAGATCGAATCAGTCAATCCTAAAAGAACTCAACCCTGACTGTTCCCTGGAAGGCCAGATAATGAAACTGAAGCTCAAATACTTTGGCCACCAAATGAGAAGGGAGCACTCACTGGAGAAGATGCTGGGATGCTGGGAAAGATTGAAGGTCAAAGAAGACGGGGACGGCAAAGGATGAGATGGTTAGACAGTGTCATCGATGCAACGAACATGCAATTGAGCCAACTTCAGAGGACGGCGGAAGACAGGAGGGCCTGGCGGGAGCTGGTCCATGGGGTCGCAAAGAGTCGGACTCGACTGTGCGACTGAACAACAACAACAAGGTAGTTACAAATCCCTACAAAGTTCTATTATCTTGAAGCTTCCTCCAGTTCTTGAGGTGAGCACATGGTCAATGGCTGCCTTGTGAGAGGAGAGGCCTGTGTGCGCTTATGGATGCAGCATCCCAGGAAAAGAGACCTTCCTCCTGCAAGGAGGTTTTATCATATCTGTTTCTCCACCAACTGACTGGGTCATGTCAGGTCAAAGTGTTTCCTAGGGGTCAGATTATCCCTTGATCCATTCTAGCCTAAAGTCCTCCAAATCTATGTTCCCTGCTATGAGGAAGGTGGAAGTCTGGCCAACCCATTGTCTCAAGCTAACCCATTAGCATTTCTTAAGAGATAGCTGAGGGGAATTTTGTAAGCCATGGACCTACTTCCTCCTTCCCAGCCTGGTCTCTGCCCAGATAAGAAGGAAAAAAAACCCTGTTAAAAAACAAAGTGGAGGCTTTTGCTCCTCTCAAACCATCCAGGCAAAAATGCATTTCCTCACAATCACATTTATGGCCATTGGTTCTTCTCCTGTGGAGTTATCACATTAAAGATGTTGTCTAGTATATAAACTACGTTTTATCCAAGGATGCTTGATTACCCTTCTGTTTGGATTGCAAATTGATTACAAATGGTGAGCAGCATTGCAGAGGATGGGGGAGGGGCTGTTGCTGTTAAGGCGTTCCCACCATCCTGCCACAAAATGGTGGAGACTGCGTTGTTGTTTTTTCTTTCCCACCACCCACTTCCAGATCGCTCAAGAATGAGCCAGACAAGAGTCACTGTCGGTGTGGCATCTGTGTCGGTTTCTATAGTCAACCTATTTATTATTTATTCAGTATATTGTGCTTCTTAAAGGTAAAACATGCTGCATTGTACCATTACTATTTACTGGGCTCAGGATAGGCAGACACTGAGACCATGGTATAACAAGAACCAAACTATTTACAAGTTTATTTTAAATTAGAATATGGTTAATTAACTGGACATTTATAATGCAAGTAAACCTTTTTACTGCTTTTTTTCAAGCTGCTGAAATTGGGAAACATGACAATCCCTGTGTTAGTTCACTCTCCTCATAAAATCCATAATAACCAGTTTCCTTCAGTCTGACATTCACCCCAATTAGCATTTACATAGCCATGTTTGCTTTGTTCTGGACACTTCTTTCTGGTCAGGCTCTTCCTTGGCTGTTCTGGACATTGCAGACATAAGCAAGCACCCCTTCTGAATCTAGTGATTCTCCTGGAAAGGAGTGGTTTCTGAAGGCACTGGAGCTAGGATGCCAAGGTGCTGTTCCTGGAAGAGTCCAGCGCTTCCTCCTCTAACTCTCTTCAGGTGCTTCAGTCTCCCACATCTGTCTTCCATCTGCCTAATGTATTTGACAGGGGGAAAAACTGTTTAAAAAGAAGAGCTTTCCTTTGTTGTCTCAATCCTGGTGCTGTGGTATAATGCCTAATATATGTCTTGTTTGTCTAATACTCCAGCCGTGTTCTTTTTGCCTCTACGAACTATAGTTTGATCCAGTGCATTCTGAACATGTGCTTACATGACATATGCCACCAATTGTACAGATGCTAAAGCAGCTTGAATGTAGCTGATTTTAAATGATGCAAGCCCTGCTACACATCTTGCACTCTTTTTGAAGAATCACTGCAAGACTTGGGCCCCTGCCACACGAGGGAAGAAAGGGACAGCCAAAGTGCGGCTTTTAAAAGCCGCACCTAAATAGGCATGCGGTGGTGGGAGCATACAGATCCCGTGAGCCGCTGTGCATTTGCTCCCCGGCACAATCAGATGCCAGGGAGATGGGGAGAAAGCCATGGGAGTCTGTTGAACTGTGCATGTCGGAGCATGCGCAGTTCGGCAAGCAGCTGGGGATGTGCCGGCGAAAGAATGCGCCGGCGATCCCACGGCCGGCGTTGCTGCGGCCGTTTGAAAAGAACCACCTCGGTAGGTGATTCTGTTTTGGAGCGGATTATCGCTAGAAGGGCCGGATAGGGGACGAACACGGTACGCTTCCCAGATGTTGCGGTGAGATCGTGCCTGTTTGCTCCGCCCCCGTTCCGTCCCTCTCCCGGCTCTAATCCTCTCGTGTGACCGGGGCCTAAGAGATTCCCCTGAAGAAACCTGTTGGTGAACTGTGTAGGGGATTCGGGGAATTTTAACTGAGTAATAAAGTATATTTTTACTTTATTTTGCACCATCAGCCTTGGCCTCATTTTTTTATCTTTTACTGGTCCAGCCATTTTATTTTCTCCTTCTTATATTTTTAAGGCAATATCAAGTCAGAGAGGGAAAAAGTCTGACTCACTTTTAAAGTGTTGAGCAGCTCTACTGAGACTCATGGAAATCTATGTCACTGCACTGGGAATGGAATCTAGCTTCATTGTCAGAGAAAGCATACTTCCATTTCAGTATAACAAGCTGTGAAATATTTTCAGCACCTTAACCGTTTCTGAGCTTAATTTTATACTACCATAGGTGTTCCAAAAGGAACTTTTGCCAGTAGAGTGGCTAAATGGCCTGATTTAAAGAAACAGCACAAAGTTTCCAAGAATGAGTAGACCACAACAGCTTTTTTGAAGTGTCCCATTATTCTTGGGTTTAAGCTGTATTGCAAGACGACATCATGCTAGTGACATCTCAGACCAAAAGGGTATGTACAGGCAGTACCAGTGAAAGAACAGAGATAACAGTGGCTACAGACAAGTATTTCTGTGTCTGACTTTTACAAAAGTACACTAAAGCTTTCAGCGTCAAGTGGGTAGAAGACAATTCCAGGTTTTCTGACCGATCTTTCGTATGTATAACGTTTGGGACATATACAATATGCTTCCCTTAAATAATTCCTTAAAATGTTATTCCAGGAGCAAGCCATATGGATTAAATTTTTATGCCCAATATGTAGGGTTGCCAACCTCCAGGTGTGCCCTGGAGATCTCCAGTTGTCAGAGGTCAGTTCCCCTGGAGGAAATGGCTGCTTTGGAGGGTGGAGAGCTGGTAACCCTACCTTCCTGACAGGCCTGTACCTCAGATTGGCCCTACCCAGGCTAGTTGCTCGGGCCTTGGAAAGTTCCTAGCAAAAGCCATCTATCCAGGTAGGTCTCTCTCACATGCTCTTATTGGCAAGGCTTAAGTCTTAGCTAGGGCGATTCCCACCTGTTTTCCTGAGAAGTACTATTGCTGTGTGTGGGCACTAAGCTTTTGTAGGATCAGGTCTAACTTTCTCTTGTGTGCTTGCTTTAGGAAATGCTACACAGTCAGAACTGTGGCATTTGTGATGCCTTGGTTCCTTTAATCCAGACCTGTGGAGTGGCTATGGGTCAGTGATGGCAAACCTTTTAGAGACTGAGTGCCACCTCTGGCACCCGTGCCATAGGTTCACCACCACTGCTATGGGTGATCCACTCCAGGACTTACCCAAGCAGTTGTTAACTGGTACAGAGAAGGAATCTCTCTGACTGAACTGTGTTTCTTTTAAAAACTGTGCTACCTCTTAATTTTGATGCCTGGCCTTCAGGATGTAAGAAGAGAGAAATATTAATGCAAGAACACAATAGTGTTGGGAATGGCCCTAGCTAAGACTTAAGCCTTGCCAATAAGAAAATGTGAGACAGACCTACCTGGAGATGAAGAGCATGGAGTTCCCATTTTCTCTTGATGGTCATTGAGATAATTAGGATGGAAGTGTTTCTTTGAATGAAAGCAATAATGCAATTGATGTGATTGTGGAAATAGCAGACATAGGCCCCAGTCACACAGGTGGGAAAAGCTGCAGCAGAAGTGCGGCCTTTTAGAGCCAGAACAAACAGAAGCACGGCAGTGGGATCAGACAGGTCCCCCGAGGCTCTGCACATCCGCAATCACATGCTGCATGGGAAGTGACTCTAAGAAGGGCGAGGAGGGCCAGCTGCAGCAGTTGTGCACACGCGCAGTTCACCATCACCACGCATACCACAGGATAACCGCACATCGGCGATCCCACGGCCACCGTTGCTGCGCGTCATCCGGTAGGTAATGCCCTTTCACTAGTCTCTTTTAGATCCACATCTTCGGGCGGAAGGGATGGGTTGGGGGCAGGGGCGCGATGCTTGCCAGATGTTTGCATCTGATCGCGCCGGTTTAATCCGCCCTCAACCTGTCCATTTTGTGGGGCAAATCCTCCCATGTGACTGGGGCCATAAACTGAGACTTTTCTGAGCTAAATAAAGAACTATTTATTTATGAAACCTGTCTGGGAGACCCAGGGCCAAACCTAGACTGGCACAAATCATAATCAACAGCAACATTTCTTCCTGCTTGACTCTGGGGCCTAGATTCATCTGTGTCCTCATTCATAGGAGTCACAGCCAGCTATACCTAAAAGGAGGGTGTCTTACTGACTCTCTAGTATTAGGCAGTCTTTCTTCCCTTTCGTGACCTGCAACACCATTTTGAGACATAGCCCTTAATCACAATTTAATGTTCTGGAAGCCTCCCCCTCACCAGTCCTCTGAAGCCCCAAATGGGAATGGTTCATCCTCTTGCCACCCCACATCTACTTACTTCCCCTCCCATTTGTTATTGCCATGAAGAGCCAATGGCAGATATGAAACATCTGGCTTTTGTAAGCTGAGGAAAAGAGATCCCCCGCCACTCCCTGTGCTTAAAAAATAGTGAAAACTGCTAAAGAAGTGGTACCATTAGTCAGAAGTGGCTCAGAGTAATTTTAGTGGCATGTCAAAAACACAAATTCTGTCCTTATTGATGTTTGAATCTCAATTGATCAGCTGAATTTCAATTGATCAGCTGAAAATCCCTATGCTAAGGGAGGGTGGAAGAATATACTTTTCAAAAGGGCTAAAGGTATTGGTGGTTGGTAAGGGGAAAATGCTGTCAAATTCTGGTACTCCTTACCCAAACCCAAGGGATTCCAGACCACCTGATAAGACAGTCTGGTTTTGGCATCACCTGCTTCTTGAAAAACAGCTTTGGTGCATTTTTATTGGTGGTATGGGGAGTCCTGTGAATCATAGAACTTGGGGATTGCTAGAAACTTAATTCTAGGGCTAAATCTTCAGTGCTGGGAGAACATTCTTGCATTCTGAAGGAAAAGAAAAAACCAAGAGTCAAGTAGCACCTTAAAGACTTTAAGAATATACTTTTCAAAAGGGCTAAAGGTGTTGGTGGTTGGTAAGGGGAAAATGCCATCAAATTCTGGTACTCCTTACTCATACTTTAAGTCTTTAAGTTTTTACTGGACTCTTGCTCTTTTCTACTACTACAGACAAACACTGCTACCCATCCTGATGGAAAAGAGTAGTTTTGCTTTTTCCTCTCCTGCCCCTAGGATGAATAGAGATGTCTGCATTTGGTGTGCTGACTGATGGCTTGCATTTTTTGTGTTTGGTTTTCTCTGAGGGCTGAATTGCTCTCTCCTGGTTGGTGTGCTGCATCTCTTTTCTGCTTCCTCACCTGGATTGTGTTTGACCCAGGGCAGGCTGGTTGTGTGAAGCTGTTGACAGTTGTTCAACTCAATTCTTGTCTGCAACTGTGATGGAAGCCATGTTTCCCTGGACACAACGTAGATGAGTGAGCCCAAAAGATGACAGCCCCAATCGTGGCAGAGCCAAGTAAGAAACAGCCCTGAAGAAGGCGACCCTTGGAGGTCATTACCTTGGAATGATTTGGAGCAGGCTGGTGGAGAAGGATGGAACTTGTCTCTGTGGGGGCTCCACAGGGCTCCCAGCAAACTCACAATGCAGAGGGAAGAGCCTCTAGACGACCATTCTGGGAGTACCATGTATGCCATTGTAACCAATGTTCCCTCTAAGCTGTGGAGTCCTGTGAGCAAAAATTCTATTTTGTGAGATACTGTAATTAAAAGTTGTGAGTGAGCAATTTAGCTATTGCATCCATTAGTTTGCTCTGGAGCCATCCTTCCTGAGCTAAGACAAAAATCTGTGAGCTGGAGGCTAAAAAATGGTGAAGAAGCTCACACTAACTCAGCTTAGAGGGAACACTGATTGTAACCATACATAACCGTGTATGCCACTGTGAGGGATGGGACAGAAATGTAAGACAGAAAGTAAATATCCATACTCCAATTGAATGGAAAAATCTTTATGACTCTGGCCATGTAAGCCCCAGACCGACAAGCAATAGATTAGAAAACATAGCTGAAAAGAGGCCCTGTGTAGCTCCTTTCCCAGTGACCAAAACTATGTACTGAAAATGCTTCAAATACACCTAAGTGCAATTGATTTATTCTTCTATTTTGTCAGTGTTTTGTCTACAGGAATCAATAATGCTAAAGTGAAAAGGAGGGAGGAAGAGCTCTTATACAAACTAGTTCAGTACCATTCACTGCATATGTCTTCGTGCTTGGAAATGCTCTAGTCCCATAAGGACCACAAAGCCCTTTCAAAATACAGTCTACTTTCTGGTATTATTTTAATGGAAGAAGACGCTGCTTGGGTCATGCAGATTACTTTCAGGCAAGGTGGTATTCATCACTAAGCCGAACAGCATATCATAAGCAGAGAATAGATTGTTGCTGCCATCACAGTTCCATGATTAATGCATTACATCTATTCAGTGGTCCTCTTGTGACCATCCAGAATTTTAAAGCCAAGGTTACCTGGATATTGGAGAAGTATCAAGCTGGGATATTTGCAATGCAGATTCCACATATCAATGATTGTATTATTTATTAGCTCAAACAAGAACAGATGCATCAGACCACTTTTGTCAGAAAGGACACTGCCTTGGAAGTTCCCCAATAAATCTTCTTTTGTAGTCCAGGGTCCTCACAAAACCCTTTTTGAAAGTTATATACTCTCCTGTAACTTTAAATAGTGATGACTTAAAATATATCCGCTGTAGTCAGGAGGCTTACAGCCATTTGGCTCAAATGTTATCAGTTACGTTCCAAAGTCATGGAATAAAAGCAGTGCTAGCTGTACAGAAGTCCTAAAAGACCTTTTTTCAGAAGTTAGCACTCATAGATGGAAAATAATATGTATTCCCATTTCCCCCAGGACTGTGGAGGTAGGGAGCACTGTGGATGAATTGATTCCAAGTGTTTCTTACAATGGGATTCCTATCTGCATTTGCCCCCCAAGTCGGAATAACAAGACAGGCTGACAACCCACATGTAGGTTCTGCCACTAATTGCTCCAAACCCTGCCATTGGAAGCTCTTGAACTTCTCTTCTTTCTTTGCTCCTATGAAAGGAAGCAGGAAGATGCTGTTGTTGTTCAGTTGCACAGTTGAGTCCGACTCTTTGCGACCCCATGGACCACATCATGCCAGGCCCTCCTGTCTTCTGTCATGCTCCAGAGTTTGCTTAATTTCATGTTTGTTGTACCGATAACACTGTCTAACCATCTCATCCTTTTCTGTCCCCGTCTTCTTTCACCTTCAATCTTTCCCAGCATCAGGGTCTTCTCCAGTGAGTGCTCCCTTCTCATCTGGTGGCCAATGAGCTTCAGTATCTGGCCTTCCAGGGAACAGTTAGGGTTGATTTCTTTTAGGATTGACTGGTTTGATCTCCTTGCAGTCCAAGAGACTCTCAAGAGTCTTCTCCAGCACCATAATTCAAAATAATCTATTCTTCAGCGCTCAGCCTTCCTTATAGAGGAAGATGCTACTGGTAGACTAAAAGCATTTAGAGATTTTTTTGACTGTGCCTTTATCTCTTATACTGCCATCCTGAACAGAATTACACCCTCCTGAGTCTAGGGTTGCCAACAGCCTGGAAAAAAAAGTCCTGCCCCTTTAATAGAGGCTTAATGTGGGGAAAAATTAATGGAGATAAATAACATGGCTGCATAAAATAACATCCACGAGTTCAGGGGACAATTTCCACCACTCAGGTCATCAGCAAACCTATCTAAGTCTGTTGTTTTGAACATACCTGTCTCTGCTGTGTAAATTTAAGAGCAGGAACCTGAGTGAGTACCCTATTCCTGATTCACACGTAAAAGGGAACATCACAGCCATTAGGCAAATGGCCTTTTTCCAGCAAAAGGAATAGCAACAATTTACTTGAATATAAAGGGTACCAGTTCAAAGGGATATG